>NW_006239092.1:453019-456961 GCF_000226075.1 Solanum tuberosum | reverse complement strand
ATTTTTTATAACATTTTATTAATATAATGTTTGATTTCATATGCACATTCAGATATTGAAAACAAACAATAATCATTCAGTGTTCAGATTTGGAGACAACATCTTAATATTCAGATGTGTATTCAGATCTAGACATCTATCTCTTAATGCAAATCTTAATGTTCAGACGTGTATTCAGATTCAGAGGTCTTAATCTTAATGAAAACAAATGAGGCATTAATGGTTGAGGGTTTCAAAACTCACCTTGGGGTTCCAAGTCCAAATCTTAGTTATTACTTTTTCTTTTCGAACTCCCTTAATGGAAATCCTGGATCCGCCACTGCATAGGCCACCATTCATGCCACATGACGGTAACATAGAAGGAACTCATAGTCAAAAGCGGGTCAAATATAAATCAACTTATATTATTTAGGATAAATTACCTAACTACACAATCTTTCTTTCCATATTTTCTAAAATTCCCTACCATTTCAAAATATTTCAAAAATCCCTATTTTCCTCTTCTTCTCTCCTTTTTCGGATACATTATTAACATCCCTTTCAATTCAATGATTTTGTTCTTATTTTCACGCCTAAAATCACTCCCATATATCAACAGTTACATCAATCACTCAATTTTTTAATTTCAAATATGTTCTCTCGCAAGTTCATCAATTTCAAGTTCCTAAAGAGGTAGAACTATTTCTTTATCAATTTTTTTATTCCTAGTTCTTCAGATGTCGTTTTTTTGAAAAAAAAATTAATGTTTTCATTTACAATTTTCTGATACATATGAATTTTGCTCCCTCTTTTTAGTATGGTACCTTGTGTATTTGATATTGATGATGAAAACTTTCATCAAAATTGATCTAATCAACTCATTATGATTCCGACGATGATGATTGGGCTGAAAATAGATTCAAAAGGTTGTAGGATCCATTAACAATGGCGAATCATAATATTTAGAAGACGAAGTCGAAGAAGGATAAAACTTTATCTTTTAAGGCGAATGTGGAAGAACCCCAAAAAAGGATAGAAATGGTGCATCTGCTATGTGGTGTGTTATCTTTGAAGAAAATGATCTAAGATTAACAAGCTTAGGAGGTTGGTTTCTGGATAAATGTTTACTTCGTCAATATAGAATAGTCATGATGTATTTGTGGACACATCCATTTGAATGTTTTACTATTTTTAAGATACATTAAATTAAGTTTTAGAATGTTTCTCTAAAAATTTGGTTATTTTGAATTTAAATTTCAATATATATATATATTTTATTTTTTTATTTTTTTATTTTTTTATTTTTTTATTTTATTTTTTTTAATCTCAGTATGTATATTTTTCTTGATTTTTTTTGTTGTAATTATAGTGCTTGTGGTACACAATACAAAATAGGATACTTTTAACAATTATCTAATACAAATAAGCTTTATAAATTTAAGTATCACACAATTTTATCATTCAAGAAGTTGTTTATTAAGTTATTGATACACTTGATATCTGACCACGACAATGTATATTTCAACATGTATCAACTACATAATTAATTAATGTATCAAATATATTATTTTGTCTTTCCTTTTATATGCGATACTTTAACATAAAATTACAGTAAATACAATCATTCACAATCATGATGTATCAGATACATTATTATCAAAATAAAAAAAACATACATTATATAAATATTGTACCAGATTTACAAAATTTAATAGTTTAACAGTGTGATTAAATCATTATCAAGCAGAAATGTACACAAAGTTGAAATTTTTTTTATTTATTAACAGTAACAATTCATCATATTGGAACTTGAATGTATTTTTCTAAAAAGAAATGTATCACTTCCCTTTGGGTAAGAAAGTACAAGATCGCGTGTTGTGACTTTCATGTCTATAACGTCTACAACAATTTGTGCTCGTAGTTGGCTTATCACTTGAGTTTTTTTTCTTTCTTTTCATGATCGTCCAGGCATCCTTTTGTATCGAGGTGGCAAGACAATTTCCTTATCTAGTAATAGAATCATTGAATCTTTCACAATTGCTTATTTATCTTTCTAGGCAAACAATGTATTTTTTTCTAAAATCATAGACTGAATAAAGATACTCAAATGATGCAACAACCTGTCAACATTAAAAAAAACTAGTGATACATTACATAAAACATGTATTTCTATGCATCAATCACAAACAATCACACAACTAACTTATACTTAATATCATATACAAAATATAAATATAAGTTGATACATACCCTCATTCGTGAACATTTTGATGTGTTTACAACAAATTACATGTATAATATATCATCTACAAAATATAGTTTTTCACAAACACAATAAGATACATAAATAGTAATGTATCATGATGTTTTATATCAACGACACACTGACTCACATCTCTAAAAAGTCATTACATATACGTCAAACTAGTAATGTATCAAGTTGTAACCATTAATGTATCATGACTTATATATCCATATACAAATTCAACATCAAAAGATACTTATCAAAGCACAAATAATAAATAAAAAAATAAATTCACATGTATCTGATACTTTATATTATCAGCACACTAACTCAGAGATCTAAAAACACAATACATATACGTCAAACTAGTTATGTATCAGTTTGTAATCAATAATGTATAACGACTTATATATCAATATACAAATTCAAAAATAAAAAAATAAAAGGGATACATAACAAATCCATACAATTGGGGATGCATATCTGTAATATTCTTGCTCTTAGACATGTATTAATATATCTGATACATAATCACTGCAATATAGTAATTAGAGCAGTGGGGATGCACTTCTGTGATATTCTTGCTCTTCAAAATAGCAATTGCGTGTGCACAAGATATTTCGTCTAGTTGAAATCTCCCACAATTACATATTTCTCACTCAAGGCTAATAATGTATCTTCTTCCAGATTCATAAACTAAAAGAATAAATTTAGATGATGCAACAACCTACAAACATTAAATAAGTCAATGATACATTAAATGAAATATCTTTTTTGGTGTTTTTGAATCAAGACTGATCAAAATTTTCTAACTATTCAAGCATTGAGAAACATGAAAAGATAGAAAAGAACCTACTTGAGTTCTGGTCGAGGCGAATTGGACATGGCAAAGAACTTGGTGGCATCTCCACCAGTAAGACGTCCATCTCCATCTACATCTGTACCAAATTAACAACCCCATCAGTTAAAAAACTTTTCAATTTGCTCTTATTTGAACAACTAAAAAAATTGCCAGATTCAGCAAAATTGAACCATTATTGATAGATCTTCTCGTGTTTTTTTTAACATCAGTTAATGGGGCTTGATAAATCGTCGAATGTAGCATCAATGTATCTCTCCAGCCATCTTGTCTATTGTATCAATGACAGATTTGAGATTCAATTCAGCTGTAATGGCTGATTTGAGATTCACAAAAGAAATCGTTTGCCCAACAATTATTTCATCACTATTATATCGTTCATAACTCAAATCGATCTCCCAAATTCCTGAATATTTCAACAAAAATCGATATATTCATCATGTATTTTGGATATGTTATGATTTGGGATAGATGGAGGAGAAGAAGATTTGAATTTTGAATTCTCTGAATTTGTTACGGATTGGAATAGATTGATATCAATCTATTTTGCGTGATTCGTGGGTGTCACTCCCCGAGCCTACACCCTGGGCGGGACCGGCACTCGGAGACCATTGCTGGCCCCAAGCGAACACTTGGCCTGGCTTTCTTAACTCAGCGGAAAACTAACTCAACAGAATAACTCAATGTCATGCAAGGACATAAAATAACTTAACTGATAAAATCTGGCCAAAAAGGCAACTCGAGTCCCAAAATAGAATATTATATATATACATAGATGAGAGACTCAAAACTAACTGATTGACTGTCTATGAAGCCTCTAACATACTGAGATGGATGTTGGGACAGACCCCGCAACATC
>NW_006239092.1:451360-452195 GCF_000226075.1 Solanum tuberosum | reverse complement strand
TTTTTTATATGATCATTGATGACTCGGGATATTCATACTGCTTAAACATTGATGGTATATCTAGAGACCATACTGTTTAATCATTGATGACATACTCGATTTGCCATACTAATCATGTTTTAGAAACTCTTTTGCAAAACTCATCTTTTCTCAAAAAGAGATAGTACTCAAACTTCTCAAAACTCTTTTGGAAATCTCAGTTTCCTCTCATCTTAAATGTGAAAACATTTATAAACTTCTTTGGGAATACTTAGTTCCCTAATAGCTTTTGAGAAATGAACTCAACTCTTGACTCTTGACTTAACTCGAAACTCTTGACTTAACTTGAAACTCTATACTTAACTTGAAACTTGAGCCTTAAGACGAAGTTAAAACGTTCAATAACGACTCTCGAAAAGCTTTAAATACATGCTTGGACTTACTTCTTAACTTTGCTTGACTTTACTCTAACTTCACTTGACTTTGATCCTAACTCACCTTGAATTGGATTATGGATTTAAGGGTAATGATCTCATGTTTACGACACTTCTCATTTTCTTACTCACTTGCTCGAGTCTTGAAACAAGTTACTAGAAATTGTAGACGACTCCTCACAAAGACTCAAAGGGATTTCCTTAGAATATTTGAAAGAATTCTTAAAACATAACTCTCCACTCTACCTTGAATTTGAATTATGAATTCAAGATTTTGATCATGTTAGGAATGACTTTTTAGGTGTTTAGAAGTAGCTTAGAGTAGTTAGAATCAAAAGGGAGTGAATACGCACTTTAAATGAACTCAAACGGGGAAATCGACGACAACTAGATGGGGCAAGTGACCCTGGCGCCATGGGTGG
>NW_006239092.1:442028-449994 GCF_000226075.1 Solanum tuberosum | reverse complement strand
CAATATACCATAGATTCAACTCAAAAACACCACCGGAAACATACACCAAACCAACAAGAAACTTCAACAACACAACCACAAAAATCAACAAATACAACCAACAACTTCAACAAACACAACCAATCCTTTCTCAATAAATAAAAGGGGCTTGGTGTGTGGGGGAAAGGGATCAACCCACACTAACTACTCACATACCTTAATAGGGATCACCCCCGACGATTTCCACGACGATCTTTGACGGAAACTCCTTGATCTCCTCTTCTCCTTCTCTTCTTTCTCTCTTCTTCTCTTCTTTCTCTCTAGAACCCTAACTCTAACTTTTTTAAAATGGAACTAAAATGATCCACAAGAAGCCTAACTCATCAATATAACCCCAAAAGAATTGATTTGTGAAAAGACCAAAATGCCCTTAAATTTCCGGGCGGATCCCCTGCCAACTGCCCAACTTTCAAAGGGCATAACTCGCTCATCCGAACTCGGAATCGAGCAAACTCGATGGCGTTGGAAAGACCATTCCACAAGCTTCGCAACCATAACTGTAAATACTCCTAACTCATCCTGAGCTAGGAGTTACGACTGCTCAAAATTGGCCAAAATTCACTGATTTCCATACTTGGCAAAATTTCCAAAACTTTAAAATTCTTTCCAAAAATGAAAATTTCCAATTCTAAGTCTCTTCAATTATTTCACATTGCCGGATGTTACAGTGGGATTGACAATTAATTTTACATTTAGTTCCTTTTTAAGCACAACAGTTAAGTTATTTTATGTATCAGAATTTATGTATCCGGCTAAATCTAATGTATCTAAATGCTACAATTTCTAAGAATTTTTTGTAAAATAGAAAAAAAATAGGGATAAAATGTAATTTAGATTTTACACTATGTGATTTATGTAAGTTATTTTTTCATAAAATATGATAACTCAGGATATACCTCTATCGCACTCTTTTAAAATATATGTAAGACTTAAGAAACTCTAAAAAAAGTACCATATTAATATGTTTGGTAGAAGAAGTATGTAACTTTACATTAATTGAATAGAGGGTAGTAAAATATTACAATAATATGTTTCTAACTATCTTATTTTATTTTGTGAGTCAACTCAAATTCCAATTCAATTTATGAGATATTATTAGAATCTCAAAATTCAAATGAATTTTTTGCAAGATATCTTTTCATATGTATTCGAAGTTTTCTTAAATTATGTTAATTTTTTAAATCTAATTTTCGAATATTTATATTTTATTTCTAAAGATTCAAATAATCTAAATTATAAAAATTAATTCTCGAAATTCGAAAATTTTCAGGTAAATTAATTGACGCAGAGGGAGTAACGTGATTGTGCGAGATGCTTTATACTTGCATAGCTTACGCATGAATAAATCAGAGCACTTCACAGTCACTGTACTGTGCTTATTAAATTTCCTCCATCACAAAGCCTTAAGCCCTTCCGGTATATTGACTCGCTGCTGGTCTCTCCGGCGATCGTTTCACCGGCGAAAAATCTGCGGTAAGTTCTCCGATTAACTGGATTTTTTCTCTATTTATTTCCTAAAACTAGGCCCATATCCAATTTATTTTCTTATGGGTCTGTACTTTCTTGTCCCCTTCGTGAGGTGGAAGCTTTAATTTGGTGTTAAAATTAGATACTACTCCATAAGAAGCTGAAAATACAGCTATTTTCCTGTGTTATTAGCAAGGGAAATGGGTGAGATAGTTTTTTTTGTGTTGTAATACTTGTCAATAATACTAATTTGGGTATTGCTTTACAACTTTAATTTATTTTTATTTTCCTCTAAATATTTTCTTTTGCTTAGCTTATATGGAGAAGAATAGCTTGTCTGTTTGACGAATGTTTTTCTGCTTTAGCTTTTACTCTGATGCTTTTCTGAATATCTACTATTATGTTTTTTTCAATTTTCTGATAACAACTAGTTTTGCTACAAGTATAAATATACATTGAAATCTATGATCTTATTTTAAAAATTTAGTAATTAGGTTAAATTTAATTGGTTCGATTGATTTTAGAATTATTTTGACACCACTATCTAGGACTAGGAGTGTTTATACATTATTTTTGAAGATCTTCTAGAGATGAAACGCTGGGCCGTGGCATAGTTTATTGGAAGATCACATCCAAACGAAAATTAGAATTGGCAGAGAGAAGACATGGCTGATTTTGTGACATCTACTCATAGAACCAAGTGGATTTTTACTCCCCAAGATATTGTGAGTTACAATTGTTCATCAAAAATCTCGGAGAATATCATTTTTTTTTTCGTTTTCCCATTTTTATTTGAATTTTTGGGTTTATGAATGGTTTACTGTATTCACAGAAACATAAGTATAAAGTTGCTAATCATAGAGCAAAACAAGCACTGGAGAAGGTATGCTAGCTCATTTTCTTAATATTTTTTTGTTTAATTAGCTTTTTCATTTTCTGTGTGCTTGTGGATATGTTTTCTTTTGTTGAGATACCCTTTTCACTTAATTAGTTTTTGTTTTGATGAAGGCAATATGAATGTGTTCTTTGACCTTTTGCTGTTGTAGTTAGTGTTTATCTTTAAGACTTGGTTCATGCACATGCATATTGAGATGTCCAAAAACATGGTTTGTATTCTGTAACTTGCTTAATCAATATGAACAAGGCAACATGAATAACAAATATGGTATAGACATGAAACGGTAAGTTAAGTGAATAGAATGAACCTGAGTTCTGATGCTGATAGCTAGCAGTGTCATCGGGTAAGCTTGATCTTATTGATATTATTCAGAACATGAAATCATAGAGCTTCAGAACTTAAGAACACAAAGAAAGAGTATAATGCTGGTAAAATGAGTAAAACGCGGATGGTTTACAATGAGTAGATGTAAGACTTTTCATAGCTAAACCTAAGAGAGCAACTTCTATGGTTCCCGCCCTCATAAAGTTCACTAATTGCACGTTTACTTCAGTTACGTAATGGCTGACGAGAGATCTTGGGCTCTTTCCCCATCGACTAGCGTAGATTGAGCCAGCTCTTTCCACAACAGCTGGCAGAGATCTCAGACTCTTTGGCAATGCAACGGCTGGACCCCTGAACTTATTTTGACCGTATCTTGTTAGGTCACAACCTGGTGCCCGGTCCCGTATTTTCGGAGCTAGATGGCTTTGCCGCTATGACTCTGGCTCCGACTGTCTTGACTCCAGATTTTTCATTGATAGGATTACCTTTACTGGTCACGTTCTGAGGATAGCATTTGGTGTTGTCCCTGCTGAGTCACTCTTGACCTACTCTTCTTTCCACGTGTCGTTTTTGATTGGCCCAAGTCTTAAGTCCGATTCTTGCCCCATAGAGTTGGACAGAGTAGAATTTCTTGTCCATTTTATGTGTTTGGTGTATGAAATTCTGTATGCCGGCCTTATGTTTTTTTCAAACAATTATGTTACCTTTCTCTCTGCTTCAACGATTTGCCTAATTTTATAGGCAGCATTACCTGAAACTTTATGGCCCAGAACATAGGTCTGATTTATAGTGCTTGTGGGTGTACGAATAATACTGATAGCTAATTCTGTTGTGAAGTATGGAACAACGCGAATGGAAGTTGATATTGATGGGTCGTTCTCGTATGCTGAAAGTCAAAATGACGCAAAAGATAGTGGTAAGATTGTATATTTTCAGACCAAAGTAAAACTAGAGACTATAAAGTTTCTGGTTTGCCTTCCTTTAATCTTGGAAGATAATCATAATTCTTATCATTCTTTTGGTTGCTATTTTGGTTGGCATGTTAGCTGAAAAGCGTCCTAAACCACTCAAGGTTGAAGAAGAACAACTTCTAAGGGCTTTCTACGAGTTCAAAATTCAAGACGTCTGTGATGCCTTTAAGTTCCCACGTAAGATTCAGGTATAAAGTTTTGAGTATTGGATCTGCTACTATAATGGATCAACTAGATGGTTAAACAGTTCTCATGCTTGTTTGTAGGCGACAGCTCTCATTTATTTTAAGAGGTTTTATCTACAATGGTCCGTGATGGAACATCACCCTAAAGACATTATGTAAGCTTCTTATCTATCTTCTCTGTGCTTTCTTATTAAAAAAACTTACTAGGCTCCCCCTATCTTTATGTAGTGTTTGGTTGGACATTTGGACAATAGTTACTTTTTCCAAATTCAAGTTGAAGTGCATTTTAAAAACATAAACAAAGTCATCTGGATTCCACATATATGAGGCATACAGTAGTTGATAGTTGACAGAGACAAAGCTTACTAGCTCCCCCTCCCCTCTTTTTGTAGGTTAACCTGCATATATGCAGCTTGCAAGGCAGAGGAAAACCATGTATCAGCTGAGGAGCTTGGGAAGGGTATTGGACAGGATCATCATGTAATCCTCAACAATGAGATGCTGGTTTTCCAGGCATGGGTTTTATTTGATGCTCGTGTCATTCTACAATTTCCTTCAAATCTTTTCTTAATCAACTTTTTTCTAACCTTTATTTTGCAGAGTCTAGGATTTGATCTAATTGTTTATGCTCCATATCGTGCTCTTGAAGGTTTTATCAGTGATTTAGAGGTCTTTTTCTGTTGATCTGTTACACTTGAACCCTTTGAGTAATAATTTCTGTGTTGATGTCTTCCTTTTAATTGGTAGTTATTTCCACTCCTTATACTGCTTCATTTCTTCATTGCAATTATTGACTATTGCTCTTGAAATTGTAGGAATTCTGTGGAGCTAAAGATGAAGACCAGCTTGTGGCACTGAAGGTAGTTGCTATTTCTTTTCGACAGGTTAAGTAGTTCAAGTGAAAAGCTCTCCCCGCTTACCTTGAGGTTGAGAAATCAAGTTACGAAGGGAGTAAATGGAGGAAAAGGGCCACAATTGACTCCTGGGAGGAGGTTGGGTTGGGTTACTGGTTAGTAGTGGGGTAATGTAGGTTAACATATAAAAACAATTTGTTATTTGCTTTTCCATGCAAATTGCCTCATGCAGAAATGCAGGGTAAGGCTGCATAGATTAGACTCTTGTGGTCCGGCTCAGCCCTTCCCTTGACCTCGCACATAGCGAGAGCTTTAGTGCACCGGGATACTTTTTATTCTATTTTCTTTTATCAAATAAAATGTTCTTCCACTATTTCTGCTCCTTGTAAATTTTGGCTTCTAACAATTGAATTTCATCCAATGTCGCCCAATAACTAGTAGTTTTGCAGTTAAACCACCCAAACCATGCGAATGATGTATGCGATATTGAAAATCTTCAGTTCTCCACCCAATGGAACAAATGCTGATTTCACTCTTCCCATTTCTATTGTTTGTAGTTCTTCCTTAGATAATCAAGGTTAATGCATCTTCTTGCTAGATTATCATCAATCTTCTTTCAAACATAACAAAGTTGGTGGCATGTTGGAGATATGGTGATTATTATAATTCAATTTATTCTTAGAATTTCAAATCATAGATCTCTATGTAGCTCATTGAGCTACTCACCAACTAATCTTTCTTTTATACTTCAATTTATTTGTTCAAAACATTTCAGTGTACACAACATGGGACAAGAAGAAGGAATAAACTTCCCTCATAAGTAGTTGGTTACATTCTGACATGCATCGATGCATTACTAACTGTAATTCATGTACTGTAGATGATGAATTAATTTTGTTATTCCTTAGTGAGTTCAATTTATATTACTCTGACCTTTGTAGTCGTCTACCAGCTAAGTTTATTTTCTTCTGAAGTACAGGGTTCACTTGATACTGCTAGGATTGAAGCAGATAAGATTATGCGTTCTGATGGACCACTTCTATTCCCACCTGGGCAGGTTATATTTTATCATTTATATACTATATTGAAATGATTTTATACTGTATGAATCTAATTACTGGCTCTTCCTATCTGCAGAGAATTATATTAACTGTTAAATACATCTTTGAGGCTTGCTTTGATCTTGTTGAAAGAAAAGTTTCATGTTCCACTCAGTCATAAACTTTTGAACTAGTTTGTTCCCTATCCATATTTTTTTATTTCATGTGAAGTGTGGATACGGAGAATGGATCCTCTGTTAACAACAACAACATACTCAGTGTAATTCCACAAGTGGGGTTTGGGGACGGTGGAATGTATGCGGCAGGCCTTTGTGGGGTGGAGAGGCTGTTTCAGAATAAATCATCTGTTATTGACAGATAATTTTCCTGGTATGGTTAGACCAGATCAAATCTAGCTTGTTTGACATTTTAAAAGAAGCAATTCTAGCTATAATTTCCCATAAGCTCCTCATAACTAGCCCTGACAATTAACTATGACTATCCCTAGTTTCTCCCGACTATCTCTGGCAACTAACCAAGGCTATACTTTTTGTCTGATGATTGATTGAAATTTTTTGGAGAGGAGGCTTTCCCATAGGTTCTTCTATATTTCCGAGGTTGTGGTTAGATTCTAGAGGAGCTCTTCTATATTTTGGCGACATTATGCCCATAGGAGTCATATTTATCACAGGACAAATCATGTGATATCGTTATTAGATGATAGCTGTTCTGACAGAGGACAAGACTGCATTATGGATAAAATTGAAATGCATAAGAAGAAACTTTTTCTGATGATCACTGAATGGTAACATAGTTGACTTCTGATGACCTTGTTGGATACCTCAGTGAAGCAAAACTCATGCTTTTGCGTTCTATGTGATTTGCTCTTTTAAAATGTGCTACTGATAATACTCACATGCACATCTTCTTAGATAATTTTCTGATTTAAGTTTCTTTTTCCTTATTTCAGTTGGCATTGACAGCTTTGCATAGAGCTAACGCAGCGCATAGCATATTTGATTTTGAGAGGTCCCAGTCCCTTTTCTCGTTTGGACAGAATCCACAATTATCACTAACATTCTGATTGACATGATAATGATTCTTTAAACAGGTACCTAAGAAGTGTCCTATCACATTATGAGCCAGCTCATGCCATTTCAGAACTTGCTGGTTCTATAAATGCCATTGATTCTTTGGCAAGTACTTAACCTTGTTATTACTGCATGCCTGGAATGGTTTATCTTTCTCATCCTACTGACTTCTTCCCCGAAATCTTCATTTGGGTTTAACATAGTCCTCTTACTGCCTGAACTCCTGGCATTTGAACAGGTTGGCAAACTTTTGACTCCGACTTCCAAAGATGTGAAGCACGTTGATCGGAAACTCAAATCATGTCTTGATCCGGGTTCACATGACAAGTGCGTTCAATCAACTCTGATTTGATTATCATTTTTCCATCTTTTGGTTTTTGCGATAATTTATTGGCCCAGCCAAAAAATGATACTGGTTTGTAAATGCAGGAGTAAAAAAAGGAAGCATAGATCCAAAGATAGCTCACATGAGGCTACAGACATATCTTGAACTGCTCTAACTCAAGTTTGTAGCTTCAAAGCATATCTTATTTGGCCAGTGGAAATAGTATTTCTCATTGCTGCTCATCAGTTTCCTAATATAGAACAAAAATTCAAGCTAGACTGGAAGACATTGTCTACAACATCTGCATCAGGTTGAGAGTAGAAGTAGAGGCGGGTCGAGGATTTAAGATCACAAATTTCTCAAGACTTTCTTTTTTCTTAAATTTTGTAATATGAAATCAATTAGTGTCAAATTAGTTGGGACGACGGTAATAGTAGTTTAAACTTTCAGTGTTAGTTAATCTAAAATTTACTGTTTGGAGATGTAAAAGCTCACTTTTTAGAATTGAGAAAGTTGTTCTTAATGAAAACTTCAA
This sequence comes from Solanum tuberosum, assembly GCF_000226075.1. NCBI lineage: Eukaryota > Viridiplantae > Streptophyta > Magnoliopsida > Solanales > Solanaceae > Solanum > Solanum tuberosum. Next base: position 442,265 of record NW_006239092.1, on the reverse strand, counting down.
AGTTTAATATGCAGTTCTTGCTTTTTTAAAATTTCATTGGAATGAATTACAAACAAGAGATGTTTTTCTTAAATTCCGTATTTCAAAAGTTTCATGACTCCTCTCCTTTTTTTTTCAAAACAAAAGCTGCAGAGCTTGTTTAAATTTGCAATTTATTATAACTTCAGACACACGAGTATGAAATTCACATGTCTAAAGTTATGTATCTTATATGTAACACAAATATATATATATATA
>NW_006239092.1:431267-441405 GCF_000226075.1 Solanum tuberosum | reverse complement strand
CTAGGGAGGTAATAGGTCCTCATGAAAGTTTAGTATCGCAACAACAAATTCGACCAAAGTTGGGATATTTTTTAGACTCTTATCCCAATAATATATAACTTCACTTTTATTATTTTTATAATTTTAGATTAGGTTCAAGAGTGTCAAATTTAAGTAATTTAACTCATTCTAGAAGTTGCATATTGTGGAGATGAGGATATTGAGATGGATGTGTAGTCATACTAGGAGAGATAAGATTAGAAATAAGGATATTCAGAACAAATGGGAATGACCTCCGTGGTGGACAAGTTGAGAAAAGCGAGACTGAGATAGTTTGGACATGTGAAGAGGAGATGCGTAGACTCACCATTGAGGAGGTGCAAGAGGTTGGTAATAGAGGGTACAAGGAGAGACAGAGGTAGGCCAAAGAAGTACTGGGGAGAGGTAATGAGACATGATATGATGGAGCTTCAGATTAACAAGGACATGGTCTTAGATAAGAAGGTGTGGAGGACACGTATTAGGGTAGAAGGTTAGTAGGTAGTATAGTGTAGGCCATTGTACTAGTTGTATTATTGTAGCTTTTGTTTTTTTATATTTATTAGTGGTTTGTCGGGTACTAGTTGTATTATTTATTATTGTTTTCAATCATCTATCTTAGTATGTTGTTGATTGCCCCCTTCTTCATTGTGCCTCGATTTGCTATACTTGAGTCGAGGGTTTTTATAAAATAAATTTTTCTATCTTCACGATCTACGAAATAGTAATCTGTGGACATTCTTCCTATCGCAGACCTCACTTATAGGACTTCACTTGATATATTAATGTTGGTGTAACCCATTAGGTACAACCTAATTGATTTGTTCAAAATCTAACAAATAATTAGGTGAGTGATATATGCACTAACAATAATATTAGGTCCCCATCCGTTCCTTTTTTTTTAGCAACCACGCAACTGGAAAGGAATAAATACACAGAGATGCACCTATATGGGTTGTGGTGCAGTGGTTGAACTGTTTCATCCTCAATCAGAAGTCTCGGTTCGAGTCCTAGGTATGGAAAAAATCATGTTGGGAGCGCCATCCACAAATGAACCCTGCAATGCACAATCCAAATTTAGTCGAAACTCTAATATAAACTCTAATACCGGAAAAAAAAAATACACAAAGATGCAAAATATAAGATCTCGAAAGTGAGATATTTCTTTACGAAATGTGTGAATTATAATAGGAAGTTGACAAGAGGAAAATAAAGTAGTATGTGCTTCTAGTAGATGATATGATATGGTGTACTATTTGATGGATGCCCTACCATTATTGAGATGTCTTTTTTTGTGCTTATTCTCATGTTAATATCGAAAGTATAATTTCGATCATCTTCTTAAGGATGCCAATGATGGATTTATTCAAGTGGAGAAATTTATAGTTTGAATCTTCCGTAATTATTTTACGATGCTTTGATAGTTTGATTGATTGACTGACATATTTTAGTCTTATGATACAAATTTGTCGATATTGGGACCAAAAGCATGAAAAATTAAGTGTTTTTTATCATAATTATTTTTCATAACATAAGTATTTGTCAATATTTTGGAAAAATATCTTGGCCTAGCAGAAATAATTAGAGGATTTGATTGATCTATTTTAGAAAATTGTTCGAATATGTCCTGAATTATCAAATTTATTTAGATTTTATCAAAATTATGTTCTTTATTAAAAAAAGATTTTTCTTTTGGTGGAAAATATTTTGTTGGTGGAAAAATTTGAATTTCTATGAATAGAAATATTTTATTCTCTTGAAACATAATAGCATCCACATGACTATAGTTGTTAGCGTTTTGCTTAGGGTGATTATTCTTTCTATAATTTTAATATATTTTAATTTTTTATATATATATAGGTCAAACTATTATCCAAATAATCTGACTATATTCTTTTAATATAATTTTTTATCGTATAATTTATTGTTGTCAAAATTTGTACTTCATCCGTTTCATATTAGTTGATCATTATACTAAAATAGTTGTTTCATATTAGTTGTTCACCTTACTAAATCGAGAAAGTATTAATTAAATTTTTTCTATATTACCCTTGCAATTAATTCTTTTTTAAAGTGTTTGTAAAGTTTCCAAGAAATTTTTTAAGGAGCTAATTAGTAAAATTACCTTCTTATTTATGATTTCTTAAACACCATGTAAAATAAAAAGAAATCAACTAATATGAAACAACGGAAAATGTAATAGTTTGCTTTTCTATCACTCATTAGTAAAAATAATATAATCCCAATAAATACTACTAAAGCCAACGATTTGATAAAACTGAATACAAATTTAAAAAAAGATTCAAATAAAGCTTAAATCAACGATTTGTCTTCTAATGCTCACTCTCTTCTCCATTTTTTCTCCGTAACACTTCTTCCTAGTATAATTGCTATCTTAGTATTTCATTTTTCCTCCACATGCGTTGTCAAGATTACTCAATCTGTTTCGACTTGTTTGTTTTATTTTTAAATAATGTATTATTTTTAAAATAGTATTTCTTTTTTAATAAACTTTTACATAACATGCTAAAAATCATAACATTAAAAGATATATTACTACATTTTATATCTTTTTAAATTAATACAATAAAACTTAATTTTTTTTTATATTTTTAAAATTTTATATCAAATCAAAGATAATTAAATTGAAACGAAATGAATATTTTAAACTGACTTGAAAAGAAAAAAATAACCGGAGAAACTAGAAGAAACATATCACGTTGGAGCTGATGGAAATCACCTGGTCAAAAGAACAAGTGGTATTGTTTCAAAACAAAACAAATTCTATGATGTTGACTTCATATTTGTCACAATTATCTCTCACTCTGACTACATTTTCAATTCACATTAATCTATGAATTCTGTAATTTTTAATTGAGTCTTTACTAGGTCTGTCGTTAGTGGTATTGTATTTTTATTAAACACTTTTGACTTAAATTTTGAAAAAAACTTATATATTCTCTCCGTTTCAAAAAGAATGGTCTCATTTCCCTTTTAATCTGTTTCAAAAAAAATGGCTCCTTTCCTTTTTTGGTAACATTTTACTTTCAACTTTCCACGTGGCATGTTTAAGACCACAAGATCAAAGGGCAATTTTGTACATTTGACATAACTTTAATTTAGGACCACAAAATTCAAAAATCTTCTTTATTTTCTTAAACTTCGTGTCAAGTCAAACTAGGTCACTCTTTGTGAAACGGAGGGAGTACTTGTTTTCAAATGAATTAAATAACGGTTTCAAAAGTCATGCTTTCGGACTAGGCAGCAGAATTTAACAAAGCTACACGTGGACCGTGACCCACAAAGCATGGAACCCACTGGGACCCATTTGTGCCGACCAAAGACGAAAGACAACTCTACCCTCTAGGAAATAACTTACCACGGTAGAAGCCACCAACTACAGTTAGGTTAAAATAACGCCGTATTACATCAAAGGTTAGGAAAAGTGTCTCAGCTAAATAAATGGCCACGTGGTGAAATCTGCAGCTGCCAATGACGAATGTTGTAGAATCAAATTTACTCAACTAGACACGTGTAAGCTGCAAATGGGTAACTGGCGAAACTGGCGGGGTCCAATTTAAAATGGGTCCATTCTCATTTGAAATGTTACTAGTATTTTATAAATATATATTTTCCACTTAGGATGTGTTTGGTAGGTTTCTAAATTTTCTCATTTTGGTATGTTCTGAAAAATAGTTTCCAAATCCACTTATATTTTTCTTAAATTTAAGAAAAATAATTTTCTAAATTAAGAAAAATATTCTCTAAAACTTTCATCTAATCTCAAATTACAATTTTTTTTTCTCACCTCACTTTGTACCCCTATCCTCCCATCCTTAAAAAACTCTTACCCCTCAAACCAGCCCAACCCTCTCCCAACCAAATACAGTATATATATCATTAACTAATGAATAATTTCTGAATAAGAAACCTTGATATCAATATAGTATTTTTATAATATTATTAACTAATGAGTAATTTCTAAACAAGAAACATTAATAATATCACAACAATATATATATACCTTTATAGTTTCATTGACTAATGAGAAATTTCTGAGAAAAAACTTTAATGATAGCAATACAATATATATATATATACTGATTTAGTATCAATTAAGTGAAATTATCAATCTTAATAATACCAATACAATATATGATATTAATTTAGTATCAATTAAGTGAAAATTATCAACTTTAATGATGGGGTATGAGTTGTAATTATTTATGAGAGAATTAGTATTCATGAATTACTATGAATTTGGCATGAACTTATATTAATTATTTAGAATTTTATAGTCCATTTATATAATTTTATGGAAAAATTATTAAACTAGTCAAAATTAACAACTTATTTATGAAAAATAGTTATAATTTTAAATAAAAAGAGCAATATGTGTGTACCCTCCGCGCTCTCTCTTTGTGGCCCTTCCTCCTCTCGTCCCTTGCCTTTCCTCCCTCACTCGCGCCCTCTATCAATTGTATTCAATTAAATATATGCGAGATTTATATTTTATTACAATTGTATTCAAAAAGTTATATTTTGTATTTTGTATTTTCTGTACCAATTATATTTGTACCTATATGGATATGTCAAATGTATTTGTATCCGATCAACGAAATAATGAATACAATTATATTCATTGAATTTGAATATAATTGATACAAAATAAATAAATAAAATACAATGCAAACCATTGCAGTCGTTGCACAAAGAAGTAGGATGTACAAAAATTATTTAATCTTATTGATTTATTGATATTGATTATAGGATTAATGATTTTAAACAATTTCATAACTTTTTTATTAGACTATTGAGTAATTTTAAGATTTTAATTAATAATTAAATTGATAATTTAATAAAATCATACAAAAATTACTGTTAATTATATAATAGTCACTTTGTTGAGGATATAATGTATGAAATTAGTTAGTTGATGAACAGTAAAAGTTAGTTAGTTATGAACAGTAAAAGTTAGATAGACATTCAGTTAGAATCAAGTTTGTTGATTAGTGATTTTGTATATATAGCTTCACTTTGTAATACTTGCTGCTTCAATTCATATTCAATAAAAATATATTTTCTCCATGTATCTTCTCTCTTGATTGCTCTCTCTTGAACCAGTGAGTTCTCCATTAATGGAGTTTAGGAGCTCACATTGTTGATTTTGTCATGGTATCAGAGCACAGGTAAGTGCTTCTATCTTCTTTCCGCTTTCGTTTCGATCTGTGAGCTTCATTTTTCTTTTATGTGAATTTTGTTTGATCTGGTTGTTCTCGACTCGATCTTCGATTTGTCAGTTTCGTTTTCCTTTTATGTGAATTCTGTTTGATCTGGTTGTTCTCAACTTGATCTTCTTCCCAATTTTCAATTCACCATAGTCGATTATTCAGCTGATTCCATTCCAAATGCTTCTGCATCCACTGTTAGGGTAGAAATCCCTAGTCATTTCTACTTGCATCCATCTGAGAATGCGAGTTCATCCCTATTACCTGTAGTTTTCGATGGGACTGGTTACAGATCCTGGAGAAGAGCAGTTCTCAGGGCTTTATCTGTTAAGAGAAAAACATGATTCATTAATGGGAAGGTTGTGAAACCTGATCCTACTGATCCTAGCTTTCAGCAATGGGAAAGGTGTGATGATATGGTCACATCTTGGATCCTGAACTCCTTGTCACCAGATTTGCGTGATAGTCTACGATATGTCAATAATGCTCAGGAACTTGAGGAGAATTAGAAGAAAGATAAGATCAAACCAATGGTTGTAAATTGTACCATCTTCAAAAAGAGATTAATGACCTTATCCAAGGCACTCTGGATATCACTGGTTACTACACCAAAATGAAGAAACTCTGGGAAGAAATGAGCATCGTTGATATCAGCTCTCAGTGCAATTGTGTATGCACTTGTGGTGGTAAAACAAAATTGGTTAAGGCTGAACAAGATCGTAAGCTTATACACTTTCTAATGGGTTTAAATGAGATGTATAGTGCAGTCCGAGGCAACATTCTCATGATGAATACTCTACCAAGTATGGCCCAGGCTTTTGCCATCTTGTCCCAAAAAGATAAGCAAATGGAAGTAAAACCTCACAACTACACTGCCTTGGATTCGACCTTTCTCAATGTTTTTGCCTTATCTAATAATGTTGTAGGTTCCAAAGGTCCTAAGATCAATTTTGATTCTAATAGGGGAAACACAGGAGGTTATGGAAACTCAAACACAAATGTGTTTATAGGCAATTCCAACATGGGAGGTCTTCATTGTTTTGTGATTTCTGCAAGAAAACAGGACACACTAATGATAAATGTTACAAGCTCCATGGTTATCCCACAAACTCTAAGTTCTCCAAGGGTAAAAGTTCAAATTTAGCAGCAAATGTGTATACTTCTGAGGTTAACAGGAACTAATGTGAGGATAATAATGAACTGAGTAAACAAATGCCTTTGAATTTGTCTAAAAGCCAATATGAGCAGCTGCTAAATCTTTTGGGATCTTTACATGCTAATCATGGAACCACCAACTCTGAGAATATGGTAAGTGGAGCTGTGAACCTGGCAGGTATACTAGCTTGTTACTCTTCAATTACTGATGTAAGTGATCTCTCTTGTAAATGTTTTAGATCAACTGCTGGTTCCTGGATTATAGACTCAGGAGCATCACATCACATGACCTATAACAAAGCCACACTCACAAATATCAGCACACTACCATACCCTTTCTTAATTACCTTACCAAATGATTATAAAGTTAAAGTGACTGAAATTGGTGATGTTTGTTTAAATCCAGTACTAACTCTAAGGAAAGTAATGTTTGTGCCTAGTTTTAAGTTCAATTTGATCTCAGTTCACTGTCTTGCATTGCAACTCAAAGGTATAGTCAGTTTTAACAATTCTTCTTGTCTATTGCAGGGCCCTTCTCTGAAGAGCCCTCTGGAACTTGGCAGAGCTAAAAATGGTCTATACTTCTTGTGTTCTATGTGCCACAACTGTCATCCTCCTTCTACTGGTAGCAAAGAGACTCATGTTACTACAAAGTTTTTCCCTAGTCATAGTAGTCATTCTCTAGTTAATTATACTAAAAGTTCAGCTGAAAATGTATGTCAAGCTTCATCTTCATCATCTACTGTAAAATACTCTCCTTATATCAATAAAGAAGTATGTTCAGTTTCTAATAATGCTTCTTGTTCTAATGTTGATTGTTCCCCTGCTGAGACTTATACTGATGAATTCTTATGGCATGCTAGACTAGGCCATGTACCTTTTGTAAAAATGAAAAACATTTCCACCATACCTATCAATTTTTCCACAAAACAGCCTTTTACTTGTGCTAAATGCCCTATGGCCAGGTAAACTAGAATGCCATTTCCTGAGAGCACAACCTCCACCACTAAAGCATTTGAATTGCTTCACATTGATCTATGGGGTCCATACCATATTCCCACTCATGATAGCTACAACTATTTCTTGACCATGGTAGATGACAACACTAGATCAATTTGGACACAATTACTTAAATGCAAAAGCAATGCCTTACAAACTATCAAGGCCTTCATCTCACTCATAGAAAATCAATTTCAAACCAAATTAAGAGCCATCAGGTCTGACAATGGTTTGGAGTTTACCTTCAATGAAGCTAGCCAGTTTTTTCAAGAACAAGGGATAATACACCAAAGGTCTTACCCCTACACACCCCAACAAAATGGTGTGGTAGAGAGGAAGCATAAACACCCTCTTGAAACAGCTAAGGCCCTTCTTTTCCAATCCAAATTACCTATGAAGTACTGGGGGGGAATGTGCCCTAACAGCTACATACATCATTAACAGATTACCTACCAAACTCTTGAAAAATAAATCCCCATATGAGTTATTGTATCACAAACACCCTACATATTCTCACCTTAGAAGTTTTGGTTGTCTATGTTTTTCCACTACCTTAAAAACTCATAAGGACAAATTTGAGTCACGGGCTACACCACACATATTTGTTGGCTATCATTTTAATACAAAAGGTTACAAGGTTTTGAATTTAGCTACCAAAAGAATTCATGTGTCTAGGGATGTTGTTTTCCATGAATCCATTTTTCCCTTTGTAATTACTCCTGCTGGCTCCAATTTTACTTCTGTTTTGAATTTACTTGTTAATCATTCTACCAACTTAAGTAGTATGCCTAGCACAATCAATATTTTTGATATTGATGATTTACTGGATACAAACACATCACATCAAGTCACAGATAACCAAGTAACCATTAACACTAAAGCCACAAACATCACCACTGCACCATCCATACCTGCATTTATTTCATCACATCAAGTCACAAACATCATTATGTGATTCTCCACATTCACCTAGAAGAACAACTAGGTCCCTTCATACCCCTACTTATCTAAAAGACTACAACTACACTTTACCTAACCTACACTCTTCTACATTTGTTGCATCAAGCTCATATCCACACCACTCTTTCACCTCTTTTGCAACTAACCATGATAGTATTTGCTTCACTTCTTTTTGTCATGATAGCCAGCAATTGGTTGAAAACATTTCACATAATTGTGAACCTTGTTCATATGAAGAGGCAATATTGTCTCTTGCATGGCAGAAGGAAATGGCACAAGAGTTTAAGGCATTATATGCCAACAATACTTGGGAATTGGTACCTCTGCCAAAAGGGAAGAAAGCCATTAGTTGTAAGTGGGTGTATAAGATCAAACACAAGGCATATGGGAGTGTGGAAAGATTCAAGGCAAGGCTGGTAGTTAAATGATACACTCAATAAGCTGGGATAGACTACACTGAGATTTTTTCTCCTGTGATTAAAATGACCACTGTTAGAACATTGATCACTTAGGATGTTAAGAGAGGTTGGAATTTGTATCAGCTAGATGTCAACAATGCCTTCTTTCATGGTGATTTGAATGAGGAAGTGTATATGATATTACCACAAGGTTTTATAGTAGATGGTATTGACATGGTGTGTCAATTGAAAAAATCATTGTATGGCTTGAAACAAGCTAGTAGACAACGGTATGATAAGTTGGCAAACAGCCTTTGTTCTAGAGGATACACACTCAGCTAGTGACTATTACTGTTTTATAAAAGAAAAGGATGAACTTTTTTGGTCTTTGTTGCAGTATATGTTGATGATGTAATCTTCACTGGGACTGACCTAGAAGAAATTGACTCCTTGAAGGCTTTTCTACATGATTAGTTCAAGATAAAAGATTTGGGCAAATTGCATTATTTCCTGAGGTTAGAGATATTGTATAGGCATGGTGGTGCTTTGATTTCACAAAGAAAGTTCACCACTGATCTTTTAAAGGAATTTGATTGTTTGAATTACAAGACTGTTGCATCACCCCTGGACTCTACTGAAAAATTGAAGGCCACTGATGGCAAGTTGTTGTCTGATTCTACTTTTTACAAAAAATTAGTAGGTAAGCTTAATTTACTCACAAATACAAGGATGGATATATCCTATAGTGTACAACACCTTAGTCAGTTCATGCAGACTCCTAGAGAACCACACTTGAAGGCAGCTTACCATGTTCTCAGATACTTGAAGCAAGATCCTTCATTGGGCATTTTCATCTCCAATACTCCTGAACTCAGTGTCAAAGCTTTTTGTGACTCAGACTGAGCAGCTTACCTTGATTCAAGGAAGTCAGTCAGTGGTTATCTAGTACTTATAGGTGATAGTCCCGTTAGTTGGAAGTCCAAGAAGCAAGCCACAGTGTCTTTGTCCTCTGCAGAAGCAGAATACAGAGATGTAAGACAGGTGGTAGGGGAACTGGTCTGGCTTGAGAGGTTGCTGGATGAATTATCAGTAAAGTGTCCTTTGCCCATACAAATTTTCTGTTACAGTCAAGCAGCAGTGCATATTGCCAAGAATCCTGTCTTCCATGAAAGGACTAAACACATAGAAATAGATTGCCACTTCGTTCAAGATAAACTTCAAGAATGTCTGATTTCAGTTCACCACATCCCCACAGAATCCCAGTTGGCAGACATCTTCACCAAGGCCCTAACTGGGGTTAAACACACTACTTTATTAAGTTGTCTGTAATTGCATCACCTCCAATTTGAGGGGGGGGGGGGTTGAAAATGAAAAGTATGA
>NW_006239092.1:394874-430317 GCF_000226075.1 Solanum tuberosum | reverse complement strand
ACTCAGTGTCAAAGCTTTTTGTGACTCAGACTGAGCAGCTTACCTTGATTCAAGGAAGTCAGTCAGTGGTTATCTAGTACTTATAGGTGATAGTCCCGTTAGTTGGAAGTCCAAGAAGCAAGCCACAGTGGTAGGGGAACTGGTCTGGCTTGAGAGGTTGCTGGATGAATTATCAGTAAAGTGTCCTTTGCCCATACAAGTTTTCTGTGACAGTCAAGAAGCAGTGCATATTGCCAAGAATCCTGTCTTTCATGAAAGGACTAAACACATAGAAATAGATTGTCATTTCGTTCGAGATAAACTTCAAGAAGGTCTGATTTCACTTCACCACATCCCCACAGAATCCCAGTTGGCAGACATCTTCACCAAGGCCCTAACTGGGGTTAAGCACACTACTTTATTACACAAGTCTGTAATTGCATCACCTCCAACTTGAGGGGGGTGTTGAGAATATAAAGTATGAAATTAGTTAGTTGATGAACAGTAAAAGTTAGTTAGTTGTGAACAGTAAAAGTTAGTTAGACATTCAGTTAGAATCAAGTTTGTTGATTAGTGATTTTGTATATATAGCTTCACTTTGTAATACTTGCTGCTTTAATTCACATTCAATAAAAAGATATTTTCTCCATGTATCTTCTCTCTCGGTTGCTCTCTCTCGAACCAGTGAGTTCTCCATTAATGGAGTTTGGGAGCTCACATTGTTGATTTTGTCACACTTTAAATTTACTACAAATTCTATATTCTTTAATATTTTTTTATTGTTATCGCTTGATGTTGTTTTGTTTCTAAAATCGTTGATTTGGGGTGATCCTACCCATCAGTGCAAACTGTGAACAAAATCTTCTTTTTTTTTTTGAGATTGTTACGATGCTATTGCATCAAGTTTTTAAATTTAAACATACTAATTGTTTTATTTTAGTAATAACTTATTTAAATTTACTTCTATTTAAAACTTGTGTATATTTTCATATGACAATGACAATATATATAATAACGAATATCTTATTTTGATAATAATTTAATACGTTTATAAATAAAAAAATCGATAAAGATTAAAGCCGACAAGGAAGAAAGAAACCGTTACAGTTCACACTTTACATGGTGCTGCACCAAGACCTCATGATTCATGAACGGTGCGTACACTATAGCCCGCGGATTTCTTGCTCTCATCTGTTTCCTCTTACGGGTCCACCAGTGGGTAAACTAACGCCCTCTGTCTGGTTATTATTATATTATAAGTACAAGCTTTAGCTCTCTCCAAATTTCGCCATTGACTATTAAGCAAACAAAGCCATACAGTGTTTCTCACTAATTTTCAATTAGTTTTCTCCGTTTAATAATACCGATTATCTGAAGAACTCCGGAGATTTTTTCCGGCGGTGAAGTGGCTACTTTTTCCTTTTGTTTCTCGTGAAAATCTCTCAACTTCCGATACTTTCAAGGTTCGGTGCTCAAACTTCCTTTTCCGTCTAGAATGTACTGTAAACGACGTTTTACACTTTCTCTTTTTCAATTTATGTTGTTTAAGTTTCGGTTTTCTATGAGAAATTGATGAAATTTCAGTTTCATTGCCTTTTTTGTATGCTAATACCTGTGAAAATGCATGTTGAGTTTATTCTGCGATGACCTTTTGATATACTTACTTAGTTTTGATGTTGTTAAGCTTTTTATTTCACTATATTCTCGCTATTTTCTGTAGTTTTGATGTCGTTAAGCTTTTTATTCCACTGAATTCTGGCTACTTTCTATAGTTTTGATGTTGTTGAGCTTTTTATTCCACTATATTCTGGCTATTTTCTGTAGTTTTGATGTTGTTAAGCTTTTTATTCCACTGAATTCTGGTTATTTCCTGTAGTTTTGATGTTTTTAAGCTCTTTATTACCCAAATAATGGCTACTTTCTACAGTTTTGATGTTGTTAAGCTTTTTATTCCACCAAATTCTGGCTACTTCTATAGGTTGGATGTTTTCAAGCTTTTTATTTCACTAAATCTTGGTTATTTTCTTTAGTTTTGATGTTGTCAAGCTTTTTATTCCACTGTATTCTGTCTATTTTCTGTAATTTTTATGTTGTTAAGCTGTTTATTCCACTGAATTCTGGCGATTTTCTATAGTTTTGATGTTATTAAGCTTTTTATTCCACTAAATCCTGCTACTTTCGATAGTTTTGATGTTGTTGAGCTTTTTTCTCGACTAAATTCTGGTCTTCTGTAGTTTTGATGTTGTTAAGCTTTTGTCTCCACTAAAACCTGACAGTTTTCTATTGTTTTGCGAAATTCACCTTGAAATTCAAAGTTTTAAATGTTTTCCTTAGTAGATTTGTTTTTAATAAATATTCATATAAATGGTTTAGTATTTCAATTTTTTGCTAATTTGTTTGTTTAATTTCCTGGCAAGTGAAGACTTGTCAAATTAGTTCATGAATTCTTATTCTTAATATCTGTTCTGGTGCTTATTTAAGTTTTGTTTTGTTGATTTAGGATAATGGCTCTCTCTCAAAATCAGGAGTTGGAGTATATGGTGGATGAGTACTATGATACTACTGATTTTGATGACAGCACTTTTGGGGATGATGAATCGCCACGAAGTACTGACCCTGATGTCTCTGCAGACTCTGATTTTGAGGACGATTTTGAAGTGGTACTGGGCAAATTTAATTTTTTTGACATGTTACTGGTGTTATCTTCATCTTTAGTTTAACAATGTTGACTTACTGCTCTTCGATTCTACAGAGAAAGTCAAAGCTGGATACATCAGCTATAGAAGCTAGAAATGGCAAGGATATACAGGGAATACCTTGGGAAAGGCTTAATTTTACCAGAAACAAGTACCGCGAGACGAGGTTGAAGCAGTATAAGAACTACGAGAGCCTGTCTCGCTCTCGTGAAGATCTTGAAAAGGTTTTTCTTCCCACTCTTTTCCATTCCCATGTATTGGAGTGTATGGTACATCTTTCTCGTATATTTGGCTAAGCTCAACTCTAAAAGTTTCTTTCCTCACCATTAAGGAGTGCAAGGAAGTAGGAAAAGGACACAGCTTCTACGACTTCCAGTTCAATACAAGGCTCGTCAAATCAACTATTGTGCACTTTCAGGTACATAAATTCTTTTGCCTTTTCTTGTTTGGATTTATGTTAAACCTTTGATCAAGAAAATCGTGGACTGGTCTGCTTCCCTGTAGTTCTTTGTGTTTGATTTAGTCTCTGTTGTCTCATTTTGCATGATTCAATTAAACCTGGCAAACGACTCCCATGGCTGCCTCTCTCATTCTTGCCTTTCATGTTGTTTTTTCCTCATTCATTTTTACCTGGGTTTTTTAGTTGTTTGTTATTTTACATCATTATAAGTTAGTTAAATATTTTTTTTGAAACTGGTAATGTATAATAGGATTTGGTTATTCACAGTCTAATCATTGTGTGAGCTTTTGGTTGATGATCCCTGTCGCCTTTTTCTTCTTTCCGTGCAATAACTATACTTTTGCAGGTGCTCTGCTCCTAATGTTCTGGATATTTTGATTTAAACTGTTAGGCTGTTAGTTCACCCTCTCATTAATTCCAGAGGTATGTAGTCTGTATCCTCATCGAAGAATTCAGTGAGTTTGATGCTTGATATGGAATTTACTTAAACATTGACTATATGTGTCTCTAACGCATTCGTGGACAGCTTTCTGGAATAATATGTCACCAGAGCCAGTATGTTTGAGATGATGCCTCTTATGGCCTCCAAGCTGGTGAATTTGCATCTGATATAAATTTAGCATTACCTTATCATTTCTTGATGCAGCTAATTTCTTTTTCTTCTTCTGTTCAGAAAGCCAAAAGATTATGGCGAATTTGACTTTTGCCAGTTTCTTTTGTTGCTTCTAGTAATGGTATTCTGGCTACATGTCGAAGCAAACAAGATTTACATAGGAACCATTCTTTCTTATATTCTGCATTTAGTTTTTAACTCATTTTTTTCAGTAAGCAGTTTAGTCTGTGCCTGGATTTTGATGTATTGATCCGAGAGCAGTGTTGACAATATCCTTTTTGTGCAGATTACAAACATTTAGAGAAGTGTATGAAACTTTGTAATTGTTGAAGATCCTTGTTTTGGAACTTCACTCTTGAATATTTCATCATGAATCAGCTGAATGTATTTTGAGGACTGGGTTTTGATATGGAAGCTCAGGGGTGAGGACAGAACCTGGCTTATGCTGGATTTGTAGTTTGTTGCTGACATAGAATATAGTTCTGACTTCTGAGTCAAAGTTGTTTGCTATGCTCCATTCTACTACTTGTGTGAGAGATTTACTTTTGCAGTGTCAAACAGAATAGTTGAGGCTGATGGTTGAAATTTACGAACTTCCAATTCTATTTTGTGTGTCCCTCTAGAGAATAATCTTGATTTTGGTTTTATTCATCTGCCGTGGTCCTCCATTTTCTGTTGGTCGTTAACTAGCTCTGTTGCCTCTTCTCCATGGTTCATCCCTTTCTATTTAAGGCCCATTGATCATTGCAAACCTTTCTCGGCTGTTGCTGTAGAAGATATTGAGTTGATGAGCATATTTTGCTAGTCATTATGTGAAGTGGTTATGTTTTAATTCTGTTTGTAAATAATGTTTGTTTGAATTGTATTCTTTCAAATAATTAACCAATATTGTGTGTGCATTGTTATTGTATCTATCTTTCAGCCTTAGAAGCAGATTGCAGTTATTATGTGAGCAGCTGGCGCAAGCATTTTCCATATGGTATGATAGGGAATATCTGTGAATTTAAGAGGCCTTTATGGTCTTTCTTCTGTTCAAGTTTGAGCTAACTTGTTAATGGCAGCAAGTATGTATTAAAATATTTGTGTGTTGCTTCATCATTTGAATAGTTGGATGGTCATCTCTTCTGTTGAAGATGGTTGTAGTCATCATCTTGTTTATGGTTATCTCTTCTGTTGAAGATGGTTGCACTTTTTTTCTCTCAGTTTGTTAGAGATGGATTCTGCACTAGGCTCTCTTAAGTACTTTCACTGTGTGGGTTGTAAATTCTGATTGCTGTGTCACAGTTACTTCACAGTTTGGATCATTATATAATCTCTTTGGTACATCTTCTCTGGTAGCTGTCATCTGATACTGTCTCCATTAGAAAATTTGCTAATTTGCTGGCAACTGAGTTTTTGCATTATACGAGTAAGAGAGTTGGTTGGATTAGGTGTATCATTCATTTGAGAGTTTGTGACTTCATTTTGAAATTTTCGGCGACTTTATTGTGTGTTCTTCTGTCCTTGATCAATCACACTTCTGAACTTAGGAATTTAATCGCTGACTTACTCTCTTTGCTATGTGGTGTTGTGCCCTTGATCAATCACGTTGGGAAATGTTGAAGATGGTTGTAGTCATTATCTTGTTTATGGTTATCTCTTCTGTTGAAGATGGTTGCACTTTTTTTCTCTCAGTTTGTTAGAGATGGATTCTGCACTAGGCTCTCTTAAGTACTTTCACTGTGTGGGTTGTAAATTCTGATTGCTGTGTCACAGTTACTTCACAGTTTGGATCATTATATAATCTCTTTGGTACATCTTCTCTGGTAGCTGTCATCTGATACTGTCTCCATTAGAAAATTTGCTAATTTGCTGGCAACTGAGTTTTTGCATTATACGAGTAAGAGAGTTGGTTGGATTAGGTGTATCATTCATTTGAGAGTTTGTGACTTCATTTTGAAATTTTCGGCGACTTTATTGTGTGTTCTTCTGTCCTTGATCAATCACACTTCTGAACTTAGGAATTTAATCGCTGACTTACTCTCTTTGCTATGTGGTGTTGTGCCCTTGATCAATCACGTTGGGAACTTGGGTGCTCAATTACTTATCAACTGCTCCCAACTCCCAAGAGTTATCCTCTCTTCCCTATATCCCTTGGTCCATTCCACTCTTTAGAATAGAATGTTGAAGCACCTAACACTTGTATTTGCGATCCATCTATTAAGCTATTGAATCCCGTTGACGTCTTTTTAAATATGTACTGTTCATTAATTGGGTTGTGCTGCCTTGTATTGATTATGTACAATTTCCAAGGTATAGTGTTGCTTGCTCTCCCATTCCTCTGTTTAAGCTTCTGTGTTCTAGATTTTGGTGAGGCATCCCTTTCGAGTCTCTGTGGCGTTCTTGTTTTTTCTGCTTCATTTTTCCTCCTGTCATTATCGCGGTTGACATTTCTGACTTCTCTTTCACAGGTTTCTTTTCTGCTTCAATCTATATAATAGTGTAGGAAAGTGAACTATTTTTTAGCTTGCCCAATTTACTTTCCAGGAAACCTGCTCTATTGCAGATGATGATGTGTAACTATTAGTGGTAGATTGCTCAGTTGTGGACTTGTAGAAAGCTAGCAGCTGTTCCTTCTCTAGCTTATGCATCATTGACCACAAATATTTAGGACTAGCGACATACTGACCTACGACTTAACTTTGTATTAGGGATTGCCTGACCTTGCAGAAGGAGAGAGGGGGGCGGTTGCTTTTTGTGGTCTATTCTGTATCACACTGTGTGGGTTATTTATTCCCAATACTGTTCGCTCAGCCTGCTATATGGTTGAGACAGGGAATGAGAACTATCTGAACCCTGAAGTTCAAAAAATAAATTATGAGCTTTTTCTGCAAGTTCCAGCATTCTGAAGATTTGTTTTTGCTTTATTTGATAGTGTGTGATGTTGTTTGCTTCATAGGGAACTGGTATGCTGTCTATTGATGAGTGTATCAACCTGTTTATATTTTTGTTTCAGTTGAGGAATCTCTTGTGGTCGACATCAAAACATGATGTGTATCTCATGCAAAACTACTCTGTGATGCACTGGTCCTCACTTCTCAGGAAGGTGGAAGAAGTGCTTAATGTTGCTAGGCCATTGACGCCCACTATGGTTAGCAGTACCTTTTGTCTCCCTTAAATATACTTAAATGACTTTTGGCAATCAAGAATCAACTCTCTGGTTTGTGCAGAAATACCCTGGATCAGCGTCTCAAACACTTTCCCGAGTGCAGATCAGCACTATGGCTGTTAGAGATGGTTTGATGGCTGCTGGGGGTTTCCAAGGGGAGCTTATCTGTAAGGTAGGATGACAATATATATTCTGAGCAGATTTGTACTCTTTCTTAAGTAATGCATACTGATATGATTTTAACTCGTGCAGTATTTAAACCAACCTGGAGTTGCATTCGCTACAAAAATAAGTAATGGAGAGAATGCTATCACTAATGCTGTGGATATTAGCTATAGTCCCACGTAAGTCCCTGAAATTTGTGCCTCTGTAGCTTTTCTTGAATTCAATGTGAACTGTTGTGTACCAGTGGCTTATATGGTTCTTTCCAGTGGCTCAATGAGGATAATCACTGCTAATAATGATCAGCAAGTCAGGATTTTTGATGCAAAAAGCTTCGTTTGCACCAATCATTACGCCTTTCCTTGGTCTGTTAATGTGAGTTGTGGATTTAATTTCTACTCTGCAGTTCCATGATTTTTGGTAATGCTCGTTGGCTCTCTACTCAAGAGTTTTCTGTTTCATTGCAGAACACCTCTGTTAGCCCCGATGATAAGTTACTTGCTGTCCTTGGTGATAGTCCAGAATGTCTACTTGCTGATGCTCAAAGTGGAAAGGTTGGTCTCGTCCATATACCTTCTTTAACTGAGAGGTGTTTAACTTTTTGATGATTAGTTGCTCATGTGTTGACCTGTGACTGATGCTTCAGGTTGTCAGCAACCTAAAAGGTCACCTAGACTATTCATTTTCATCAGCTTGGCATCCGGACGGAAGAATTTTGGCAACTGGTAACCAAGACACAACTTGCAGATTATGGGATATAAGGAACACGTCGCAGTCCATAGCAGTGCTTAAAGGAAGGATGGGAGCCATCCGTGCAATCAAGTTCACATCAGATGGGCGCTTCATGGCCATGGCGGAGCCAGCTGATTTTGTCCACATTTTCGATACGCAATCTGATTATGGTACCTGTCAAGAGATTGATTTATTTGGTGAGATTGCTGGGATATCCTTCAGTCCTGATACCGAAGCTCTCTTTATTGGAGTGGCAGACCGAACCTATGGTAGCTTGCTGGAGTTCAACCGTAAACATTACCACCACTACCTTGATTATGTTTTGTAGTGAAAGGCACATGCCTGTGTCGGTTTAATATGGGCATCTGCTTGTTTGGTATATAGTTTGTGTATATTAATGCGATCGTGAAAGAGCTGCGATGATGTCTGCGTAGCTGTTTCTGCCGAAGTATATTATATTAGGCTGCAACTATAGGAGTATGTATATCAGAACGAATTATGTGGCCAAAAAATATTTGTTAATGGCCAGTTTTATCACAATTCAATGTGTTTTGCTTCATCTTTTTTGTTTTAATCCGATCAGAAAGTTAACACTGTTGATTAGTTTGTCCCTTTTGATATTTTCTCCACTCATGAAACTGAAAGTACTTGGTGAGCTAGGATGCATTTCAATATTCTACAAAGATTTCTACGAGACTTGTCAAGTATGGACATTTGAAAAGTTTAGTTTATCGTTCAACTGTGTGCAATGACTAACAATTTCAAAAGTCTGCCATCAAGTGTGACCAAATCCAAATTACTTAAAATAAAATATCTGCAAAAAGCAATGGCACTGACAACAACTAGACTTTATCTTATGAAGATTATGTATTAAAACTGATGTAGACTTTTTCTAGTATATTCTACAAAAAAGAATGAAACTCAAGCCGACAAACGAAAAGTAGGAGCAACACATGGCACTCTAGTTTTGGTTATAACTTATAACTTGTTTGAATAGATGGTTGGTTGGTGTAGGCCAGATTAGCAGTTAAGTACGAATTAACAACTGTCTTAAACTCCCAACGACAAGTTTAACGTTTTCTATAACACCCACCAGGCAGCTGAAATTCGTTGACAGGGTTTCAAGGGAACTTCCAAAAAAAATTTATCCTTCCCTCGGAATTTTCACGCTTTTTCCTTCCTTGTGACTCAAATCTTGGGGTGACAATGGGGCGGGTTGGGTTAAATTTGGACGAGTCAAAATAGATCAAGACAATAAACATGTCAAGATCCATCCCAATCCAAATTAGTTTGGGTCAAAACGGGTTAGGTAACGGGTCATAACTCAATCCGTCAATTTTTATTAAGTTTTAATAGCTTTATTTGTTATTTTATAAGTTTTAGTACCTAATAAAAAAATTGTTTTCTTTAGTATAACTATATATCTAGCATATAAAATCTATAAAAAAAAATTAAAAACTTTTTGACAAGATTTCTCAAAAATCAATTTGGATTACATATCAACCCAATTTTTAAATGGATTGAGCTAACAAATGGACGGATCAATAACCAAACCAACCCTAAATGGATAGAATCGGATTAAACGGGTTGAATTTGACTTTGTCTCCCCTACTCAAATTGAGTAACTCCCTCTTGTCATTTTCAAAATAGATTGATTTGGACAAACTTGATACTAATACATGTATACACGTAGTTGATGTGGTTTCTAATATCTAGTGTATTCGGGATGTAATTAATGATCCTAGTAACGATCATCACTAGAAGTTTCACAATCACATCAATAATTTATTCTTGAAAATGTAAAATTTGGACACAAAAGAATTGATTTTTATATCTATACTTACAACTTTGCATTACCCCTACGTACCTAATTCCCAAATAGTGATTTTCCAACATTGCTAAACTGTTTGGCTAAGTCAATTCAAGGAAACTATTAATATGATGAGATATTGTTTACTTTACTAGTAGAGTGATTTTATATTTTTCCAAAAGGTCTTTATTTTAAAACTATCACAACGCCTACTCCCGATTTACTCCATTTTAACTATCAATTTGATTCAAAAAATTATTTTTGTATATCTCCTTGAATCCTTCATTCATTTGTTCAGTATTGACTTGACTAAGGAACAATAAGAATGACAATTTTATCATATTACCTTTGAATATAATAAGCTCAACGCTTCTGATTATAGTTGATAATATGAGTACATAAGAAATTAAGTGATAATTTTTTTAAAAATGAACGGGAAAGTAATTGTATAATCTAGCTAATTAAGTCAAGAGGGAAGATATGAGTCCAAAACAAATTACTTTGGCGGCCAACTTATCCTCTAGGGCAAGGTATCACTCATATTATTTACCCATTTGTTTAACAACTTGACTTGACTTCATTTGCTTAGACGAAATTAATTTCACAAGTTTCGACAACAATTTAAACTTCAACTTGAAGTAATATAGGTGGCATTTTGGTTATATAACCCACCCACCCCACCCACAAAAAAAAAAAAAAGAATTACACCAAATTTCTTAATGCAGCTTCAAATAACTCACATATTGTCCATATGTATATTGATCGATTGGCTATCATTTCGACATGATTTATTCAATCGAAGGTTCAGCATAACTTAAATTGGGTTGTCTTCAAAGTCTGGGGTGGATTTAAAAATTTTATTAATGAGTTTAAAAAATAAAAATATAGTTTCTAGGATTTAAACTTGGAACCTCAAGGTAAATTTTGAACAAGATTCCTCTAAATCACTGGATCAGCCTTTTTCCATGTGAATTCAAATTCTATATACAGATATACAAAATAATAATTACCTTTATATAAATAATATTAAAGTACAAAAAACCCCAATTCGGGAGCTAATTACATTCTATCCCGAAAGTTCTCCAAATTACAATAATTCCAATTTTTTTAGAACTCGCGGATACATCGGTCCTTCGCCCAATACATAGCAAACGATACATGAGTTATATATCAGATACATACAAACCAGAAATATATTAATTTAGGTTTGAAATAATTGGGATTATGTATCAACAATAACATTTGTACTAGATATATTGTACACAAACAAAGTTGTAATGTATCTGGTGGAGTGATATATCCAAATGTTAAGAGAGAGAAAGGAAAAATAGATTTTTTTTTTAATCAGTTCAAATGGTAGAAATATTTAGAGATTATGCTATCTGAAGTTGTTAATTGCATAATTTTTCCATTTTTTATTGAAGGGATTTGGGTGAACACCCTCCGTCCCGTAGATCCGCCCATGTTTAGACCCACCCCTAAATCTCTATCTTAGGCCCAGCCTGGTAGTCCTAAATCCGATATTCAGTTGGGCCAGGAGGATTAGTAGTTTCTTCGAAAAATATAAGTTTGATATATGCTACATCTTTTACTTGTACTAATTTCAATATAAACATTTAAGGAGAATATGAATTTCAATATATCAGACTTGAAATTTTGAAATAATTAAACGGGAGTAAATTCATACCCCTCCCGTGAAATACGATGACTCTATATCATAATAATATTTTTAGTATAATTTTACATATTTAATTAAAAAATTGTTGATTTTTAGTATCAGTAAAGCAAAAAAAAAATGAAAAAGCAATTGTAAGAAAGTACAAATCATTTCTGAGTCCAGATATATCTTGAAAATGTTAAAAAAAGAAAATTAAAAAAAAAAACAGTAGGGTTCTTCACGTGCTTTGTCGTGCAGGTAAAAGACGAACTATTATTTTCTTGATTTTATTTATTTTGTACTGCAAAATATCTTTGGATTATAATGACCGTAATAGTCTTATTTATACATTAATTATATTTAATTAAGAGGAAAACAAAATGTTAATCACCTCCACCTAACTTCAAAAATCAGGTTTAGGTCGACAACTTTGATTACTGTTTTGCTATTTTAGTGGGCTTTGATGTTTTTTGAGCATGGCTTTAATTGGGCCCAGCCTGCTTTTTCCAAAACAAACAAATGGCCCACCAAATTTTATCAGAATCTTCTTGGAACTCTTTATCTTAATTCTTATGGGAAACGAATAAAATTATATTATAAAAATTTCAAGAAATTATCGTGAAATTCCATATATAAATTTGAAATTTCATGACAATAACTATTTTTAATTATAGAGCTGAAAAGAAGCTAAACCGCGATATTACTATATGAGAAATTGTGCAGGTACCCCGCACCCCTAACAATTCTCAATATACTTTGATATTACTGATGGTGTTTTGTTTTCACAATTTAACGTGTTATAACAAGTAAAAAAAATAGTATTTGGATGAAACATACTTGGTTTTCATTTGAAGCCTTTTTTGTATGTTTACTTTATTATAATTTGTACCTTTTAATGAAAATTCAGACTCCGCTACTAAATTTGCTACTAATAGTTCAGAAATATCCAGCAAACTTGAAACAAGAAAACAGCTAGGGTTACGTTCTTCACGTGTTTTGTCGTGTAAAGGACATAGATATCTAACTTTGAGATACTTTTACTATTATTTTTTTGTTTTGCAAATACAAGTGATTATTGTATCTTGGAATATAACGACAAGAGAATCAGTCCATTTTATTTTTTTGAAATTGAGTATATCAAATTACCAATTATGTGCATCAGTCCGATTTTTTATATGAGCGAGCTAGAAATGTTCGGTACTTTAAGATGGGAAAACCAATCCTCCCTGTTCGTTTTAAGCCCCATCAATGAAAGAACAAACCGAAAAATAGTAAATTCGATGAATATTCATTTTATACGGTCTCATCTTTATCACACTTCTTTTACTATACCAATTGTCTAGCTTTTCTCAAGAGTTTTCTGGGCCCTTTAATTTGCTCGAGTTGTCTAGAAAAATGTCAACTTTTTCCAAGTTTTGAACGTAGAAATTAAAATTTTGGCCAAAAAGAATTGAGTGGTCGAATCAAACTTTAATCTGCAGCAATTGCTGAAACATTTAATAAATCATTAATGGCTTAAATATGTGTCTTATTCTGATAATGACTATGATCCAACATCTTATTGTAAATAATGGTGACTTATTTATTTTCTCTACGGCTCTTCTAGACAACTCAATTTTTGCCCTATGATGTTTGAATTATTTATGGTCGGAAACTTGATATATCAATAAAAATGACTCTGATATTTGATGTAGTAGTATACTAATAAAAACATTTACTCGTAAAAACTATCGCTCATTCGTCGCTAAATAGGATTAGTGCACGAATTTTGCTGTTTAGCTATAAAATTTGTCCGTCGTTAAATCTAATTTTTTTTAGTAGTGAATTTGTAGCATTTATACTAGACTGAAAAAGATTTTCGAAAAGTTTTCCAAGGATTGAAGTGTTTTAGGTATTTGGACGTGAATTTGATGCTATTTTCTTTTTAAAAAATTAAAGTTTATAAATTGAAAAATGGTTGTTGAAAAATTAAAATTGTATTTGAATATGCATTCACTCAAAAGACAAAAAATCGATCATGAGATGAGGATTATCCAAGACTATATAAGTAGACCAAGTACATATTTGATCCGACATGGAACTCCAACATTTTCAAACTTGAAAAACTTACCCTCAAATTAACTCAAAGTTTCAACTTCAAGTTGAGTGAAATTTTTTTACCAAAATATATAATCAAACAATTTTTTCATGAAAAATTATATATCCAGAAGGGTAAATATTGTTTGTTTTAAAAATGGTCTTCTTCATAGAAAAAATTGAAGCAAATTGTCTTAAGAACAACAATCTAATTTAGACCATCCAAACTTAATATACGAAAGGAAAAAAAATGTCACATAAATTGAAACAATAACGATCACTTAAATTCTTAGTGATTTTCGTGAAATAACATTTTTCCAATACTAACTTTAGTATCTTAAGTCTAAAGAATCTTGATTAATTCCAAGATATGATCAACAAAACTGATAAAACGGATTCCATGTGCTTTTGTAAGAAAATAATTGTTTGTTTATCAAGTTGTCATAACGAATCAATACCCCTTTTTAAATTTAATTAATCCCCCTATATATGTCACACTTCTTAAGTGATAAATAACAATTTTTTTACCCATTGACTTCAAAAATGAAAGGACAAAAATTAGAGAATAATTTCATTACGATAAAAGGAGTCTGAAATGGGCACGGAAACAGGAAAAAGAAAAGGGTAAAATTCCTCATCTATCAAAAAAGCATATATTATATACACTACGTTGATTATTATTTTGTGTGGAACCTAGGTCCTAGCTAAGTACTATCTCATGATCACATTTTAAATACCTTATTTCTGTTTGAAAATTCTCAATAGGAAAAAGATAAAGAAAAGAACAAAAGTATCTTTTAGAGATAATGAAAGGTTGGTTTAGGAATTGCGTCAATAACATGTTAATTATGAGTTAAATTTAGGATTTAAACTTGATTGATTAAATATTTTTAGAATTAGATTAAAACTCAATAATTTTAAAAATTAATTATTTTACACATTAAATTACTAATTTGCATGATAAATATTAGATGAATTCATCATCGAAAGTTGTGCAAAAGAGCTTAAGTATGACAAAGCAATTAGTGCAAAAGAATCGTTTAAACTATCAGGTCATCCTTAGAATATTTATTTACATATAAATCTCTTTAAAATATGATTAATTTTGAAAATAATAAATTACCTGATTTTTCCTAATATTCCAATGAATAAATTTATAAAAAATTCTTATATAACTTAATTAACTCTTGGCCCCAACTATTGTGGAGGGCTTATCACTTGCAAGTTACAGCTCACCAGATATGCTTTAAACACAGAATTAATTAAAGTTTTGTTTGAATTAATTGTGGTATGGTTGTTGCACGTTTGACAAGTTTTGATTTAGTCAAATACTTATTTCAAACGCCACTTAATTTTTGACACGTGAAATGCTGCAATTTATACTCATAATCAAAGGTCTAATCAATGAACAATTAAAGAGTAAAGTCATTAACCAATTTATATAGAAATACTTCCTCAAAATCTTAAATTTGTCACAGAAATGTCACAATCCAAACAAACTCAATAACCCCATAAATTCATTATATGAACTTGTGTTATATTTTATAAAAAAATGTTACTTTTCTTTTTTATTTTGACGTGAGATTCGTCTAAGATATTTTCAAGAAGCCTGTAAATCCTTTTCCGTGACCAATTATTGTCAACTCAACCTCTATGATGGGCGTCACAAGGAAGTTTTAGAAACTTTTACTCGTACATCCACTATGTGAGCTTAAGCGCTTTGTGACTCATGAGAGCTACAACGAGTTCGGGAGCATATTATTAGAGTTTTTATGGACGGATTGGATTGGATTGAATTAGGAGTGATAAATGACCAACTGGATCGGATGAATGGATCGAAAATGAATTAAACAAAAAATGAATATACTATCTTATCTATACATTTTTCACACATAATTATTATAAAGAGTTCTACGAGAAATTGCAATTCACCTTTAAATATTCAAAATATTTGTAAATCGTTATACATTTACAAATAAATTTTACAATTAACAAAAATTTCCACAAAAATTAAAACTTCACTCAATAGTTATAGTTCAGTATACGATGGAGTCAAATTTGAATTCAACAAACTGTTTGTAATTGTTTAAGTTTGATTAGTAGTAGCCCATGTTGCATGAAAATAGGAGACAACACATATCACCGTAAGCACTAGCTAAACAAGTGGATAGAAAATTACAAAGTTCAATAACACTTTTTTTTGTTTTCCACCATTCAAGCTCCAATTAAATTTGGATCGCGCACTGCAAAGTTCATTCGGGGTGGCGTTCCCAATAGAAGTTTTTTCCTACCAAGAACTCGAACCCGAGACCTCTGGTTAAGGGTGAAACACTCCCACCAGTGCACCACAATCCATATTGATAGTTCAATAACAGTTGTTTTGACTTAGTTACTCTTCATTTTTAATTAATGCTTATTATCACTTCGAATCTTGGATATAAAATTACATATATTAAAAGAATCATTTTACCCTTAATTAATGTAATATTTTCTTGCAGCAAAATATATATACACACACTTCTTTGTCTCAATTTATTCATACCTTTCGAATTTTGAGAGTGAGATAATTTAATTTTGATCGTGAATTCAGGCATTGAATTTTTTAATAAAATTATATATTTGAAAATTACGTAAAAAAAATACTATTCCTTTTTTCAAATTTATACGACTCACTTTATTTTTTTGTCAATAAAAAAAACACATTTCTATATTTGGTAACCGTGAATTCCTCATTTTATCTTCTCTTTTTTTACCCCTCCCTAGAAGCTCTCACCCCTTTTACTCCCTTGGTGATTCAAACTCACAACCTTCGAATTGGAAGTGAGGGGTGCTTACCATCCAAGCAACTCCGCTCGTCCCTCATTTTATCATTAATGAAATGATTTATATTTCTATCAACATCTATCACTAATTTTATATCACAATCTTATTAAATAAAATTCCTATACTCCGTACTAAATCAAAATTAAAAAAATATTATTTTAACTGATAATTCAAAATATATGATTTTTATAATGTCAAAATTCAAAATAAACCACATAAATTGTTAGAATTAATTACCTGGGGTTGAAATAAAATAAAATAAAATAAAAGAGAGACATTGAATGGAGACAGGTGAAAAAATTGGAGCGTTCACACGGAAGCAGGACGCTAATGCCAAATCAGCACAAATATTGATGTACCCGTGTTTTGAATTTCGTGTAAAACGCGTTTTGTTTCATTGGAATTTTGAAGGAAAAGTGATTTTAAGAAGAAAACAAAAGCACCTATTTATCGAATTTAACTGACCTAAGCTCTCACTCTTGTGTTGGCATAAACAGAAAATTAATTTTTGAAAAGTTTTTTTTGGCTCTTTTGACTAAAGAGTGAAAACTACTTCGATTTATTATTATTTTTCGTTTTAATTTATGTAGTTTGATTTAATATGATTTTTTAAAGAAAACACTGACTTTTAAAACTTACTATTCAAAATAAGTTATATAGTTATAAAATTATTTTATTAAGAGTAAAAATAATATTTTAATTGAGAGTAATAGACATTTTAATTATCAGTCTACTTGTAATTATATCAACTGCTGATCACTTGCTATTTCAAGAAAAG
This sequence comes from Solanum tuberosum, assembly GCF_000226075.1. Lineage (NCBI taxonomy): Eukaryota > Viridiplantae > Streptophyta > Magnoliopsida > Solanales > Solanaceae > Solanum > Solanum tuberosum. The sequence continues at coordinate 413,383 of NW_006239092.1, read as the reverse complement.
TCTAGCGTGAAATTGGTGCATGCCAACTAGCATCCCAGAATTAGGGCCTCTAGTAATTATAATATACTTGAACTAGTTAGTTTAATACTTCTCGTCCGTTCATTTTTATTTATTATTTATAAAATAGATTTTCATTTTTATTTGTTATTGACATATCAAGAAAAGGTAATTATGTAAAAGAAAAAATCAAGTTTTATTACCATCAGCATTAAATATTTATTCTCCAACTTATTTTTCAAGACATTATTTAATAGGGATAATTTGATAAAATATATATATCAATAATTGATTTCTATGAGTGTGTCAAGTAAAACAATGAGAAGTAAGATAGACCGAGGAAATATTATTTATTCCAATATAATGTATATTTGTTGTGCCAAAATTCCTTTAATTTTGAGTACAAGGAAAGACTTTATACAACTCTAGTCATAAAAAAATATAGTGTTTATTCGATTAACAATTCCTTATATTTTGAGTTTGTATCCAGATATATAAATCCTCTTCGATGCAATATATCTCCTTCATTTTAATTTGTATGTCGTTCTTTAACTTGACAAATACATTATTATTATTTTTAAAAGAAAGACTTTTGAAATTTATAGTCTAAAATGAAACATAAATATCAATGTGACTGTAAATTATTTTATTAATATTATAAAGAGAAATTTAAAATTAAGTTATTTTCAATTATAGAAAGATGGCATTCATTAGAATACACTAAAAATAAATTTGTGTCACATAAGTTGATACAATTAATTAATTTTAGAAGTTTGACCGAAGATTTCAATTCTGTATAAAGGATTAGAAATTCTTGGACCCTATTTATCTACAAAGGATCAAATATAAACTACTTATTTTGTGTGGATTATATCATTTTTTTGAAGAGATATAGTAGTAGCATATTTGAAAGGCTCAACAGCCAACAATTGCCTCAAAAGTTTGTTGTCATATATCATTGCGTCACATATTTCTTTTTTTTAAAAAAAACTTTGAATGTAGCAAGAGATAAGTAGCATAATATTTGAGTGGCTCTTGTGCCCCTACCACTTTAATATTATTTTATAATCCATTCATACAAGTCGTTCAAAACTCTTTTAACTTTTTTTACCTTCAACTTTCAGTCGTTGAAAAATTATGTGAAATTTACATGCATACATATCGTAACAAGTAATATATTTTATTTTATAGATTTTTAATCTTACCATTCAAGAAGACTTCATATATCAATTGATAATATAAAATTTCACAATATATAAAACTTACACTCTTGTCTTTGGTTGAGTAAGTATATAAAGTTATGTAAGTCTAATCTTAACCCACGTGACTCCTGTGAACGGAATAATAAAACAAACAAAAGACAAGAAGACAACCGCAAAAAGTAAGTTAGAAATAAAGAAAAATAGTAAGCACGAAATAAAAAGACACCACCTACTTTTTATTTTATTTTATCCGTGTAGCGCGATATCTAAAATTACTACTTTTCTTTAATCCCTATAGTCCGATATCCAAAATGAAGATGTAGAACTTTAAGTAAACTAAACTCGCATTTAATACCAAGTTTTACGAGTGGAAGTGGAATTTTATTCTGACCTATATATTTTTTTTGGAATTTGAAATTTTTTTAACACAATTTTTTTTAGTATTGACCAAATTTCATGAACAAACAATTTTTTTTTTTTATATCCACTCCTAAAATCTATGATCAATAAGAAAGTGAAATCAATTCACTATTTGTCCATTTTAATACTGGGTAATTCTAAATGACTTTTGGTCAGAATTTGGCCAGAAATTTAAAAAATCTTTAATATCTTTTTTATTTTAAAATAAACTGATCTTTTTTTCATTTTTTTATTAAAATGTATTAAAGTTAAAATGATAAAAATGTTTAAAAAGATAAAATAACATAGGCAAAATACCATTCTGACCAAATTCTGGCCAAAAGGATTTTTCAAAGGATTAATTAAAGAAATTCCACATTTTAGTTTACTTATTACCATTATTCCCTATAAGTTTTACAAATCTCCAAAATCCCTCATTTTCACGCATCAGATTTATGTATCTCGCGTATCAGATTAATGTATCAGCGCATCAGATTAGTGTATCTCGCGCATCAGATTAGTGTATCATGTATAAAATGTAATGTATCTTACTTAACGATTAATGTATCTTGCAAATCAGATTAATGTATCAACGCTTATATTATTGTATTTGTTTGAGGGATTTCTGTAATTATAAACTTTTAAGGGATAAATTATAATTTTACCTTAAAAGTATGTGATTTCTGTAATTTGCTAGAATAATATTTTTCATAAAGTAATATGAAGTCTTTTCTATCTCAAAAAATAAATAAATTGGGAAACAAGCTGCGTGCACAAGTATGACGGCTCATAATTAAAATATGGGAATTGATTTCACCAATTAGTAATTTACTGATAAAATATAGTATAAATTATAGGAACCACATATTATAAGTACTAAATAACATCATATCCCTTCTAGTTTTCTATTTATCAAAAATCCCTTAAAAATGATGTTTGCGGGATACATAGCGTTGTGCACGGGATACATTAGGTTTGATACATTCCACATAGCGGGATACATAGAGTTGTGCACGGGATGCATTAGGTTTGATACATTCCACATAGCGAGATACATAACATTGTGCACAGGATACATGTGAGATACATAGCGTTGTGCACGGGATACATAGCGTTTGATACATTCCACATAGCGGGATACATAGCGTTGTGCACGGGATACATACGGGATACATAGGTAAAAAAGGAATTTTTGAAATAAATAGGAATAAATGGATATTAAGGTAAGTGAAGGAGTGTAGTTAAGTAATTTGTCCTAAACTAGATGTAGAAGGCCCCCAGGACATGCTCCGAGTTTGAAGAATGAAAATATTGAAGAAAATTCAATAATTTGACTCAAAATTAGCTCAACCACACCCTACTCAGGTTTGCGGCTCACCTTTTTAATTTGTTTTTGCTTTATATATTTTTTTGGTTAAACCAAAATTGACAATTTTTATCGAAGAAATTAGATTAGAGGGTTTTTGCTAAACTAAAACGTATTTTTGACTTATCTACACTATGATAAATATCAAAATTGACTTTGATACATAGGACATAGGTGATTCTTTTACCAATTCTTTTTAACTATTAAATGTAATCCAAAGGGGAAATTACTAAGGTGTTAAATTGAATATTCACCAATAAAATAAAAAGTTTAGGTAAAATTTTATAAATATTTTATTTACGGAAAGATTTTTACTGTGTTATCCCTAATACTTTTTTGCAATATCCTAAAACACTCTTCCCTAAACAAATTACATAATTCCCTTTTCACTCATAATCTACTATGTAAAGATGTCTTTAAATTTATTTTTCCTCTCTCAAAATAACTTGTAATTACAACAATTTTACATAATTATATTCCCTTTTCAATATTCTTTCATTATTTACACTCTTCATATTATATTTTCATAAAAAAAAAAATCAACCTCCTACATAATTATATTCCCTCTCTATATTCTTTTTTATTTATTTATACTCTTTAAATTATATTTTCATAAAAGAAAATCAACCTCCTAAGATCAGTTTTTGCAAAACCAAAATTCGACCTCCGAATGCCCTTTATCGATATATTTTTGTTGAAAAAATCAACCTTTGGGAGGTCGATTTTGCCCTTTTTTAAGTAGTGAATTATTGTCCTTGTACAATCTTCAATATAAAACTTTTCAGAGTAAATCTAAATTTAATTAGACTTTAATATGAATATCGAACATTAGTCTTGAAAAAAAAAAAAAGTTGTTGTAAAGAGGGTGATTGGTGCAAGGAGTCAGCCACGTGATATGGGTGCGAATCGTATCTAGTGAATGGCGCCGCAAATAAATGGAAGTTTAATTTGTAAACGTCCACGTGATAGCACCACACTCTTCTTCTACGGCGCTACCTTCGCCGCAACCCAACCACACTCACAAAATGTTTAAATTAATATAATTATTCCTAAAAAGTAGACTAGTTAATTTATTTTCCTATATCTATTCAGGTGAATTTAACAGTTTTTACACATATCCATCACATGACTAAAATCTTCAGTTTACTAGTTTTTTTTTAAAAAAAAAATATTATTCTTCATATGCATTTTAATTAATTTTTTTAAAATAATTCAAATCCATAACTTAAGAATTACGTAGAGGGTACTAATATGAACATTGAACAACCCCTCTAATTCTTTTGTCTTTCAGCTTACTAGTTAATAATGAATTTTTATCACTAATATATAAAGTTTCACTTTTTATTGTAATACAATTTGATACTTCATTGTTATAACATTCTTTTTTTAACCCTCTCTAGGAGATCTTTTTTTTACTCTTTTGATGACTCGAACTCACTTTCGAGGCTAAAGGTGAAGGGTGTTTACTATCCGAACAACTCCCTCTTGTCATTTATCGTCCTCCTTTGTTGTAGGTTTGATAAAAAATTTATCCTTTGAATCTAATGAATTATTACTTTCATTTTTTATTATTATTAGATTAAATAGGAGTAAAGAAGTGAATAGTATTAGTCACCTAAGGTGGTCACAGAATTTCAAATTTGATCCAACAGTTTTTAATTATGATTATGGGTTCAATCCTTTATTTATATTTTCAGATAATTCTTTTTAGCATTTTAAAACAGCCTGTATAGTTTTGTTATATCTCGTTAATAATAATTCGTGTAGGTTCTAATACGTTTTGACTTTAATAATATTAAAGAGAAAATTAAAGTCAACAACTTTTAATTTATTAGTAACTGGGATTATGCTTCTCACGATATTGCAATTTAAGTATTCACAAAGAAGCCAACCCTAAACATCATGTATTCCAACCTGTCTTTCTTTCGATAAAATAAAAAGGAGGTCAATTTAATGATTAATTAAAATAAATTGCTATTTATTTTTAATGAATTTTTTAAAAAAAGAAAATATCGCTCGAATGACTCTGTAGGTAAAATGACATAATTGAATGACTTTACAAGTGAAATGACAGTAGTTAGATGATTTTTTGTTATAAAATAAAATTGAGTGACTTTTGTAATATAGAATAAAGTTTAGTCACTTTTTCAAGATAAAAATTGATAGTTAAGTGACCGTCTAGAAATCAATTCCTTTTTCTTCGACATTTAGAAATGAAAGAGATGAACTCTGATCTCATATCGATGTCGTACCAAATATTAAATAGTCAATGATTTAAAAAGTAAGCGAACTGTTAATTATTTAATAATCAACAATCGACACTTAATTAAGTTAAGCACAAATAATGGCCATCAATTAACTAAATTCGTATAAACAGGATATTAAGAAAAGTATAATTTGGAAAATGCTACATAAATGTCATGATTCATCTAGAGGACACCTAGAGGGGGTGTACAAGTCAAATCGTAAAGTCAAACCGAACCAATGAACCAAATCAAACCGAAAAAAAAACCCATTTGTGGTTTGGTTTGGTTGGTTTGACGGTTGGAAAAAAAACCCGACCACTCTTAGTTTGACTTGGTATTAAAAGAAAAAAAGTCAAACCAAACCCAAACCAAACCGACATAATATATATATATATTATTTTATTTATAGATAAAAAATATTATTTATAATCTACTTTGTTGATATATTTTTAGTTAGTTTATAGTTTTCAATGTTTATATATTTTATTTCAATTTGGGCATGTAAAATTTTGTAATATATATAATTTTATTTTATTTATAGATAAAAAATATTATTTATAATCTACTTTGTTGATATATTTTTAGTTAGTTTATAGTTTTCAATGTTTATATATTTTATTTCAAATTTTGGCTTGTAAAATTTGTAAATAAAAAGGGGGAGTTTCCTGTCTTAGTTTCACTTCCTTGAACTGGCTACTACCGCGCGTCAAAGAAGACCAATAAAATCTCGATTCAACATAAGCAAGAGATGAGAGAGGCCTTACGAGGGCTCTTTCCCACCTAATAGATTCATTCCTTCGTTACGGCGGTTGTGGGTACCTACCGTTCAGATATTTTATTTTGTATTAAGATCCAAAGTTACAATTATATTGTTATAGTTTTTCAAATTCGAAGTTAATAATTTACTTTGTAAATATTTATTTTGTATTCAGTTTGCCTCTAGCCTTTAATCTTATTAATTTAACATAATGAATGTTGATATTTAAAAAAAAGTGTTTTGTACTCATGTGAATTTTACTGTCTTTTTGAAAATTTCTATTCATTTAATATTTTTTAAGTTTTGCTTTTTACACAGGTAAGTGAAAATATATTTGATCTCTTTTTCAAACATCGTATAGTTGTAAAAAACCAAAAAACAAAAAAAAAATCGAAGAATTCGAAGTTAATAATTTACTTTGTAAATATTTTATTTTGTATTCAGTTTGCCTCTAGCCTTTAATCTTATTAATTTAACATAATGAATGTTGATATTTAAAAAAAAGTGTTTTGTACTCATGTGAATTTTACTGTCTTTTTGAAAATTTCTATTCATTTAATATTTTTTAAGTTTTGCTTTTTACACAGGTAAGTGAAAATATATTTGATCTCTTTTTCAAATACCGTATAGTTATAAAAACCAAAAAATCCGAAAAACAAAAAAACCCCATTAAAACCAAACCGAAAAAAATTGACTTTATGTGATTTGATTTGATTTTTAGATTTAATAAATCGACATAATTAATTTAAGTTTTTTTTAATGAAAAACCAAACCGACCTATGTACACTCCTACCTAGAGGTGATGTCTTTATCACATTACCACAACACTGGAAAAATATTGATTAACAATCTCAGCCAATGACTAACTAACTAAAATTAATATAATTAAGTCACTTACATAGATAGATAAATAGATTTTATCCATAATCATTGATTCATTTTATTAATAAATAATCTCATATTTCATGTTGATCTTTAAGAGCCTCCCATCAAACCTCATTTGCATATTGTTATATAATTTTTGTGTTGCAAGGATATTATAATTTACTAACCTAATCATGTCACTAATGCATAAAGTCTAAGAGAAAAGACAAACAATATAATTAAAATATAATCCCTCAGTTCACTTTTACTTCTCAGTTATTCGTAAAATAGATTTTCATTTTTATTTATCACTTTTGACATATAATTTTATTTTTATTTTTTATATTTTACCCTCAAACATTAAATACTTATTTTTTAAATTGTTTTCTAATACGTCATTTATTTTAAATGTGAACGGAGGGAGTAATAAGTAGTTATAGTTGGAGAATTTATATTTCTTACAACTCGCTCAACTACTCCATATAGTCCATACAACATTATCATGTGACTACCTCATGATTTTGTGCAGTTAGAATATGACAAAATTATTTGAATTCCATTTATTTTAGTAGTAAAGTAACAGTACTCACATCATACATTTTTTAAGTTGAAACATTGTATCTGTCTATATAATTTAACTAAAAAATGTAAGAAAAAAAAAAGAACCAACAAGTTCTGACTTTATCAAATAAAAAATTGAGTACTCATTTCTTCGAGGCCACAACTCTTTTATAAAAAAAGATTAATACATGGACAAAAACTTAAATTTGCAAAGAATTTTGTTTAATTATAATTTGTTTCGATTGAATATTTAAATTTATAATATATATATATAATTTAAGGACAAGACATATTTTAAGTGTTTAACTTATCTATATAATGGACATTTAAGAACACACACTATATTCAAAATTTAAACTGAAAGTATCTAATATGAATGATTTATCACGTGTTTAAGTGTTCAATCAAAAGTGGAACAAATCTTAATTTAAATATCTAAATAAAATTTATCTACAAACTTATAATATCTATAGCTAAATGTATTTTTCACAAATTCATACATATTTTTCACTGAACCTATACATCGTTCTCGTTAGGTATCTTGAAGAAATTTAATCAATATTCAAACAGTAAATACCAAAATCCATAAAATTGGGCTCTGAGCAGAGAAATATATCAGATTTAATCCTATATAAGATGTGAAAAATCATGAATTAAAAATTTGTATATTTGCATTTTTTTTTTTCATAAATAGAATAATCCACTAAAAGAATTAGGAAGGAAAAAAAGAAGAGGCTTTTATTGGATTTTAGTCAAATTGACAATGTAAATAATTTTTATGTCATTAAGTTAGTTTAACTACCTTTATTCTTTTTCGCTTATAGCGGGTTATTTTTCGTTTCCACTTACGATAAATAAATTTATTATTATAAAAGTAAAACTTAATCAAACAATATTAAAAAAACAAATAAATTAAGTAATTGATAACGCATAAAGCTTAGATTTTTTAGCAAGTATAGAAAAATATCACGTTATTCCAAATGATATTTCTTCAAATTGAATTTGTATTTTTCGATCAAATTAAAAAAAAAAAATAACATTATTATTTTAAATCGGTTGTTGATCCATATCAATAATAATTATATCGTCATACTTATACGTCATAAATATTTCATTACTTTTTGATATTTTCACAAAAAAATAATAAACAATGTATAAACTTTAACAATGGTCATACGTGTGGAAATGTTATAATGGCCATGCCTTGTCTTAGTATTATTATAATATTATAATATAATTTATTTTCCCAAATTTCAAAAGTTCTTTGGATAAAGTAGAATGTAAAATAGATTTTGCTAATTACTTTTGCAATAATCAACAAGTCTTTTTTTGTTAAACAATAAATTTATGTTAATTGCAAATCAAAAACTCAAAATTTGAATTCAAAAGAAATTGAACAATTTTGAGTATTTTTAAAAAACAAATAAAAAAGAAATACTCAAGTGTGAACACTTGATCGAGTCAACAAACGCACAAAACATGTTAACTGACAGATGTGAAGTAACAGGACGCGCAAGTTGCCGGTAAACAAAAATCCTACGTGGAACTCACCAACTGGCTCCAGCTTGAGAAAAATGTAACGTAAAACAAAGACTTGTTTAATTAAAGACAAGTGGAATTAGAGAATCAAATTAACAACAGTAACACAATTAACGAGGAGGATTAACAAGGTAAAACTATGGGCGAAAGTAGTATAAAAAGGGGCAATTGATAAAAGATTAAACACCACAACAAAAAAGAGAAACAGAGAGTGAGGCTGAGAGAGATATACTCATCAATATTTTTCTCACACCTGCACACACCACACACTTAAAAAAAAACAAAAAATCTTTTCAAAAATTTCTTTGGTTTTCTTAATTTTTTTTTTACTTCCCCCTTTCTGTAATCATCCCGCTTCTTTGATCCCTTTCTGTAAATTATCTGTGTTTTTTCAAGAAGTTTTTCTGACTTTTGAGTTTGTGTTTTTCATGTTTTGATGTTCTGAACTTAAAAATGGAGAAAATGCAAACTTTTAATTAGAGGAAAAAGGTTTTTTTTCAAACTCAGGTGTTTTCAGAATCGAGATCTAGTAAAGTAATAGTAACTCAGTATAGTTTTTTTTTTTTCGTTTTTCTGGAAAATCAGATTAGAGGGCTTATTAGTTGTCCCTCATAGTTTGATTTGTTTAAAGGAGAAAATTAGAGGTTGTTATTTGAAGACCTCTTATTTTTTTCTGTTTATAGTGAAATCACTCACCTGTGTTCTTTTTATTTGATAAGAAACAGGTTGTTTTAATTTGTATTTATAACTTTTTTTCTTGTTTAGATATGGCAGCTATGGATTTTTGGAATAGTACATCTGTAGATTTTCAATCATCATCAGAACCTATTACTTCTGGTGGTGAATTAATGGAAGCTCTTGAACCTTTTATGAAAAGTGCTTCTTCTTCTCCTTCTCCTCCCCCTTCTACTTTTCCTCCTGTTTTCCCTTCTTCTTCTTCTTCAACTTTTCCTTCTTCAGATTTCCAATCTTATCCTTCATTTCCTCCTCCAACTCCTACCCTTTCATATCCCTACACTTCTTCTTTTTACCCATCTTCTCAATCTACTATGAGCTCTGAGGTTTGTTCCACTTCCACAGAGATGAATTCCCAAATCTTTTCAACTCGGTTTTCTGGGTATGGAATGGAGCAACAGGGTTCAATTGGGTTGAATCAGTTAACCCCAATCCAGATCCAGCAAATTCAAGCTCAAATCAACTTCCAAAACCAACAACAACAGCAGCAGATGATGTTACAGACTGCGCATCATGCTTCCACCATGAATTTCTTGGCACCAAAGCCGGTTCCAATGAAGCAATCTGGGTCGCCACCAAAACCCTCTAAACTCTACAGAGGTGTTAGACAACGCCACTGGGGAAAGTGGGTCGCTGAGATCCGTTTGCCTAAGAATCGAACCCGGCTTTGGCTTGGTACATTTGACACCGCTGAAGAAGCTGCTTTGGCTTACGACAAGGCGGCGTATATGCTTCGTGGTGACTTTGCTCGACTGAACTTCCCCCAACTCCGCCACAACGGCAACCTAATCGGCGGCGACTTTGGTGAATACAATCCATTGCATTCCTCTGTTGATGCTAAGTTAAAGGACATATGCCAGAGCTTGGCACAGGGGAAGAGCATTGACTCTAAGAAGAAGAAAACCAAAGGGTCGTCGGCGGAGAAAGCGGCGGTGGTGAAGATGGAGGAAGAGGAGAGCAAAACGGTAGAAGTTGGATCCGAAAGTGACGGGTCGGGTTCCGGGTCCGGTGGATCTTCGCCGGTAACTGAACTGATATTCCCGGAGTTCACTGAGGAAGAGCCAACTTGGGACATGTCAGAAAATTTCTTGTTGCAGAAGTATCCATCTCATGAAATTGATTGGGCCTCCCTATAAAATTAGAAAAAAAAAAATCAAAAAAAAATTAGTAGTAATTAGCAATTAAGTCCAGGTTTAAGAGGTCTTATGTATTATTTTTTTGCATTTTTGCTTTGTTTATAATTGTTAATGGTGGTTCTAGGTCTCTAGGTCCATGGAACATTGAGTCACTGCAATGGAGTTTTTGGCAATTGCAGGGCAAGTTCCTTTGTAGTTTTTTCATATTTTAGGTTAAAAATCCAAACTGGTTAGTTAATGTTTTTTGTCTTGGCTAGGCCAGTGGATTTGTTTCATTGTAATGTCATGGTTGTAGAGTAATCTTTAATTAGTGTCAATATTTCATTAGTACTAATTCTATCTTAAACAGGGTTTATTAATTATCTTACTTTTAGAATATTTGTTTCTAGTAAAACACATATCCATTAACCAAATCTGGAATTATGTAAACAATTTGATTAACATGTTTTACAAGTGTTCTAAGTGGTTAATTGATAATAATATGATTGTTTTTGTTATTAGAGATTAACTTGAAGTGCGCTTATAACGTAGAATAGTCGTTGATTTATAACTTTTTTCATCTCTATACATGTTGTGGATAATTGAAAAACATATAATTATGTCATGAAATATATATGACTTTACGCGTAGACTATATTTTGCGTAAATATATAAAAAAAAAAAAATATTGCGTAAATTGAAGGTTACGATAAGTGTTCACCAGTCAAGTGAGATAGGGGTCGGATAATGGCTGAGTCAAATTCTTATCAAGGGGATTAAAATATGAAAAAATAAGTGTACGAAGAAGTCGAATTGGGATTCAACATACATTTGAGTTCGATCCCAAAACATATATTTTTTGGACGCTACATATCAAAAGGGTCTCTCTCAAAACACTTATCAAAATGGACATTTCGCTTATTTGTGCGCGAATAGTGATAAACAAAATTAACTTCCATTAATTTACTCCAAAGCTCACAAAAAAATACAAAATTTTAAAAGGTAGTTTAGCCCACATATGAGCAAAGTATAATTCATTTTGATAAACTTCTGTTAAAGAATGACAAAAGTCACATATTGATGGTTAATGAGATGGGTGGACTCCTTATAAGGATTAGACAATCCTTCTCCATTTGAGCTAGCTTTTGGGGTGTAAGTTAGACCTACGACCTAATTTAACAACTTCTCACATGAAATCATGTCTCTTACTTTAATCATGTATAAACAATGCAATTTTCTATTGAAGGGAGTTTGAATCCCTTTATATATAGCTCTCTAAAGACATTACAAATGTCAAGGAGATCATAACAAACATACACACATAAGAAGGGATCCTTCTTAAGAGGTATATCAGGTTAACAACGATCAACTAATATAAAAAAAAGGAAATCTTTTTTGTCAACGTGAAAATTCAAGTAATTCAATTCGATTCTCGCACTCACAAAATAAATTGAAAAAATGAAATAATTCTTTCATGAAATCTTGTGTTTCCAATGTCATACTTTTAGTGTGGTATAAAAATCACCAATTTTGTGTTTTTCTTACTGCCAAATTAATTAAATCCCGTGAACAAACGCAACCAAAAATAGAGAAAACGTTATTTTAGCAACTCTTAACCAGCTGTGGATCGGACAAGGGCTTTTAGACATTAAAGAGTAGATAGCTGTCCTTATTATTCTTGAAGTAGCAATTAAATCACCTGCCTAACTACTTTGCTAATTTAGCATACAAATCCATTTATCATTCAATTTTCACTAATATAAATACAATGTTTTTTCATATAACAATTTTGAGTTTGAATCGTCTGAATATATATAGTAGTGTACGTAACAGATTATTAAATGACGAGTTGTCGACCATACAACTAAATTCATACTCACGTCAATTCATTTTACTTGCACCGTATTAACTTCACGTGAAATTCTAACTCTTAAAAAAATATTCAATTTATTAAGAGATTTATTTTACTATGGTCATTTAATAATAAAGGTAGTATTGAGATTTTTTAAATATATATTTTGATTTGTTAACATAGATAAATAAAAAGAAAAAATTATTTTAGAAATAAGGGCTAAATAAAATGACACAGAAGAACTTCTAACACGGGAAGATTACAAAACATGTTTATTTTACGATGAGTGGGGAGAATCTAATAGCTTAATTTGATCAAAATCTTATATTTGCGTTAGAAAATTTATTTAATAGGTATAAATAACTTAATTCTAAACTAAGTAAATAAAATGAGTTAAAATTTAAAATTCATAGACTTCAAATCTTCCGTTCACCTAGACTCACTAAAATACAATTTCCAAAAAAAGATAGAAGGAAATAATTGAACGTCGAAAATAAAGAACGATAAAAAAGAATAAGGTAAATACAAATACGTTACATAAACTAGATGGACGAATAATTCAAGTCCTCAATTATCCCTACTTTCAGTTCTCCGTATGACAATAATGCATACGGATGGCTCATTGAAGTATATGGGTCCGAATTCCGATCCGTTTAATCAAGTTGGATGTTACTTTGAATTGTGAGCAGCCAAACGCGTACCCCACTAGCTAAATTGTAGAGAGGAAAAACAAGTCGTTTTCACCATTAATATGAACATGACACTTCAAAAATTAGATAATAAGAAGAAGGATTATCACCATACATTTTGCAATACGATAATCAAATACGTTTTACAATAAGTTTTGTGTTATGAATTTTGACGATTATATTTTAAACCATGCTATAATATTTTAATCAATTTCATCATAATTCATATACTAGTTGATACGATCTTGGATAGTCTAGATAATATAGAACGTAGTCGGTTTACGGTTTAGATGAAAATCGATTCAAACTGAGAAATCGAACTAAATCGATTTTATTTGGATTGAGTTTGGTTTTAAATTTTAAAAAATCGATAGTATTTGGTTTGATTATGATTTTGTTCGCAAAAATTGATGAAATAATCTAACCGAACCTACAAATTATATACATATATTTTAATATTATACATACATAATATTTTGTTTTTATAAACAATTTCAAATAACTTATTTATGTTTTCATCAAAATGTATTTATAATTTACTTATGAAAGTAAAAATGTCCAAGGTAAGAATGAAATCTTCCTTCTAGGGGATAGTAGTGAATTTTGAAGTTTTATTCATGGTAAATTCAGTGATAAAAAGTTTTGTAATGTCAATCATTTTAACTATTTTTCATTTTTAATGAATTGTTGTCACTTTTTCACGTGTAGAATGAATTATTTATTTTATTTTTGTGTATGATTAATGTCGAATAACTGAACCAAATCGAACCGGAACCATTAACAATCAAACCGATAAATGTACATTATATTTGATTTTAATATAGTTTTAAAATTGATTAAGTTGTTTTGATTTTGACCAAAAACTGGCCCAAATCGACCCGTGAGCACACCCCTAATAGAACGTATTCCAGAGGATTCGAGATGTTCAATGGACCGTTGACTCATTTTAAGAGTGAAAATGTCCAAGGAATAACCGCTATTATTAGATAACATGAAATTAACTACGGAATTTAGTTTGTTGTTCTTTGAAGGCAATCAAGTTTGTTCGATTGTTGTTTAAGACTTGTGTGTTTACTTTGCTTTGAATTATCGTTCTTTAATGCTGCGCTATATTATTTATCTTGGATCGTATCACTAGTGGCCAACTATATATTATAGTCGTTTCTTTTTGTATGGATTTTTTGTGAAATGTCACGCTCATAGTTGAAGAAGGGAAACTATGTATTAAATATCTCTTCTCCATTCATTTATTCCTTGTTTGAATATAGTAGTAGCAGTAAAAGTTTGTTGAAGCAACTTGGTGGAATCATATCAATTTCAATCTCAATCCCACATGGTTTATCCACTACACACCAAAGTAGTTGGGATGCATTAATTATTTCTCAATTTTCAGACGTAGTTATAATTATGGTTTCACTTTTTAGTTAACCTAGATTCCATGTGCAAATTACCTACCCTTGGAGAAAAAGTTTTTAAAAAAATAATTTTTTTTTACTAAAGACAATTCTAATGAACATTTCTAATCTAATCTTGATTTGAATTGATGGATTGTTAATTAACATAATACATAATACATAAATATGTCATTTAATTTGGCTTTAGTTGTGTTTTTGTCCTCCAACTTCGGATGTACACAATTGGACATTTAAATTTGTATAAAATTTAACAAGTAAACACACACGTTCTACGTGACATAATACACAAATTGTTGTGTAGGATACCACATAGGATAAATGTGTCTATATGTTCTATTTATACAAATTTTATTGTCTACTTGTGCACACTCATGATGGAAGGATATCGATGCCATCTTAAATTAAGTTAGAAGTGCATATTTATGTATTATTTCTTGTTAATTTAGAGAAGGGGGCAGAAAAACCGTTTACAATTTGTTATGCTACACTAGTACATTACAATTGTTTTTGTAACTATTATGTTGGAGGTGGAGAGAGGCGATTTCATAAAAAAGTTAAGGAATTTAAGAAATGTTTAGAGAAGAATTTTAGTAACTCAGTTGGTTGATTATATGAGTTAATTTTATTTTGTTGGTGATCAGTGTTTGATTCCCTACCTAATATAGATAATAGAGGGTAAAAATCGTGGATTCGAATCACTAAGAGGGGGAAAAAAAATCATAGAGAGGGTAAAAGAACAAGAAAAAAAGAAAAGATTTTACCTTATTAACATAGTAATATAATTTTTTAATGAAGAGATTTCAACTTCCCTCTGCCTCCGTACGCGTCCAGAGGAGGATTTGGATTTGAATATTTGGAATTCGAACTTGAAATATATAGACTATAATAATCCTTTCGATTTATTGGTTTCAAACTATGTTACTACTAAGTAAATTTTTTGACATACATAGTCTCTTTGTAATCGTATTATTGATGTAAACTAATTTGAAATTAAGACAAAGTTGATAAATCAATTGACTTAAAAGTGTTTCAAACTTGAATGTATTTTTTTGTTCTTTTTTTTTTTTAAAAAAAAGTTGAGAAACTGGTCACGAAACGTTTAAGAAAAAGTGGATTTTGATCAAAAGTTGTATTGTCAATTTCTCTCCACACAAAAATAGTCATTTTCAGCACGAATTTATGATTGACTGCTTCAAATAGTCATTCAATTCAATACTCATGTTTCTAATTACTTGTCCATTTTTGAATTGATACACCTATTAAGAAATCAATTAATGACATAGTGAATTTATTATTTTACCCCTATTAATTATGAAGTGGATGAAAAATTCTGCATTTTTCAAAATAATTAGTCATTTAATTGAGGATATAATAGGTAAAAAAATTGTTCTTTCTTGATTTATCAAAATGAACAAGTAATTAGAGACAATTATAAAAAAAAAGTGAATAAGTAATTAGAGTCAGAGCGAGAACATAAATATGAGGTAGTTGAGTAGAAAAGTCAAGAATTCCATTTGAAGTTTTGTGGACTACACTGATTAAAATAATAGAGTAATAATGAGGCACGCAAGTAAGGGCGGAGCCAAATAGAATCAAGGGAGTTTATTTCGAACTCTTGGGACAAAAATTGATAAGAGTATATTAATAGATAATTAAAATATTTTAAATATATCTATATTAGATATTGAATTTTTAAATTTTTTTTGAGTGTTTTATTTCTTCATATTAAATATTTTTAATAGATATTCTGATTCCACCGCTAAGAGCACAACCATTGAATTCTTATTATTCCTGATTCTAGAAGTGGAGGCATGAATCATGAGCAGCCGAAAACTATCAAATGCTTTTCATTCCGTCCAGTTTCATTTTATGTCATTTCTATTTAATTAATTGAATAAATGCATTTTAAAATTTATAATCTTAAACATGATATGATATGTGAGGTAAAAATGAATTTTATCATTAAGAATAAAATAAAAAATAAAATAAAAATTAGACTTTTACATTAATTTTTTATATATAAGTTGAAATAGAGGGATTAAACCCGCGCATGGATTCATAATTCACTGTCTTAATCCACTTAGCTACATCGACCCCTAGCCCCGCACAATTTGAAGTCTCTATGTACGATTAGATCGTACGGAGTACCAATTTTTTTAGAAAAAGAGGAAGGATATAATGATGGAAATGGAGAATTAAAGAAAAGCAGTGCAGTGTCCCTGCCGACTTGCTACTTTTGAAAATGGAATTCCCACAATATAATTAATCATATCAAATCTTTTGAAGATAATGAATTTCAACTCTTCAGCCACCATTTAATTTATATTCTCATATTCTACTCAAAATGATTCTAAGTGTACACCATGCCAAGAAAAAAAATCCCCCAGAACAATATTATTGAAAAAGAAGACAAGTGGAATGTAGAATCATAACACAGGAAAAAAAAATCATACTACTTTAGTTTGTGACGATCTTAAAATTAATTATTTGATTTGATGTAAATATCATGTATAATAAGTATTTTTATCGCATCACTTCTTTTTATCTAGTTTACCAGCATAGTAAGGGTGATAAATACATGTGATTCAAGATTTTGTTTTATTTTGTTCACTTATAAATTATAATTGAAATGAATTAATATAGTATGTTCAAGGTTGAAAATATCTTGAAAAATCTTAGTGTGTGCTCATAATCATATACAGTAGCAGTCATTATGGAATTTAATCTTCCTTCATTTACGATTATATCTCACTCCAATTATTCAAACTATTACTATCGCTCTTTAATATTATTTCGAAGTTGATGTGACATTTTCAAATGCCACCGGTAGTTTTTTTTTAATTTTTAATATAATAAAAATGAATACATTTCAAACTATCAGCTTGCACGCTAGTCAATTTTATGTAGCTCATTGGGAGGAGAATCATAGTATTCTCAAATAAAATGATGCGATTGATTAAAAATTTATGGCCATGGATAGTTTTTACTTCTTTTCGAGATACAATTTTTGAAATTTTTTTGGATATATAATTAAGTTATTATAAATTTTTAAAATTTAACTTGGAAGTTTCAAAAGTTTTTTAATGTCAAATTAAATCATCTCACATAAAATAAAATGATCGGAATTTTTCTCTCCTTACATTTGTTCGGTTTCATCCAATCACAAGATAGAATCACGTGTGAACAGAAGAAAGTAAAAAGTGGATTCTACTCTATAAATAAATAAATTGTTTTTTATTCAAGTTGAAGAAAAGGATATGCCAAGTGGGGTGAGTTGATCTTCAATTAGAAAACAAAAGGGAAAAGGATATGCATCCTCTGGATTTAGCATTTTATAGAATCTTTTTGTTCTTATGTGAATTTTGGTTTGATCTTTATGCAAAGCTAAAGTTGAGCTAATGATCTCTATGTGAATGGTTAGAGCAAATGGGTCTACAAATTTGAAGAAGAAAAAAAAGAGGACAAAATATTCCCATAAAATGTGGACACAGTAAAGAATCCTATTCGATGAAGCATCCCAAGCATGAAAAATACTCATTTATTTTGATTGGTTAATCCAATGGGCAAGTCAGATATTTTATACTACGTTTTTTGTTTAACCCATTATCGACCGACCCATATTTGATCCAACTCGCTCATTTGCCCCACCTAATCGTGACATCCTTTTAATGTGTTGGACGTATCAAACCACCTAGCCCTCTGATCAAAGACTCACAAGAAGGGCAGAACAAAAAAAAAAAAAAAAAAAAAAAAAAAAAAGAAAAAGTTCCCA
>NW_006239092.1:377243-394633 GCF_000226075.1 Solanum tuberosum | reverse complement strand
AAAAAAAAAAAAAAAAAAAAAAAAAAAAAGGAAAAGTTTCCACTGGTCTATTGAAGTTCCTCAGAATCCTTCATGTACAATTTTTAATTTATCAGAAAAAGTGAACAAATTCAGCCCCTTAAACAATCCCCCTTCTTTGCATTTGATCTCCTGTAATCACTTGCAGAAAAACTGATGTTCAAGTCTACAAAAACACGATTACAAAAAAGCTACCAAGATCCGATCATATTCTCTCAAGAAAAGCTACTGTAATGCAAAAGTTAGTTGAACCTTGTCACAGCTGGTCCAATCTTTTTGTCTCCCTTGTCTAGACCGATTCCGTCATGGTAAGCCAATCAGCTAAATTTACCGAGTTCCATCTTTTTCTTGATCGCCTTTTGACCGTGGTATATGAATGAATCAAGTATCCCAGACACAGTGAAAACACCTGGATACAATTTCCAGAAATTTAGATTATACAGAGTGCACAATCAAACATCATTGATGTGATGCAAGTGCTACTTTGGTCTAAACACAAGGGACTAACACCTTTTATTTCTTGAAATGAAACGAGATTCTTCTGAGTATATAACCAAGTATTTTCAAACAAAACAAAAGAGCAATGTAAAAAGGCAATATGACAAGGTGACTACAATTATGACCAAACTACATGATGTGATTCACTGTGGGAGTAAGTCCTAGATGGTTATAGGTTGCATCAGTGTTGTAGAGCTACAAAGTGGTATTTCATCCGTGAACTTATCAAACATTACAACTTGCAGATATATAACAATATCAAAGGGTAACTTCAGTGGAGCCAACGAAAGAATAAGAACAACCAGAGGCAGTCTCTGGATTTAACTTTGATGGGTTCAACTTTCAAGGTTCTAATCATTGAACTCATAGACTTCTAAAATCATGAGTTCAGAATTTAATATTTGTTGAATTTTTGTAATTTTTCATATATAAATTTATACTCCATGTCGAAAATGATGAGTTCTGCATCTCTGGAAATAATTGTACAACCCCTCTCAAAGGTTCATTTTCCAATAACAGAAAGAAATTAGAATATATAGGTGCACCGAGTGATATAGTGCAGCATAGAGAAATATTGGAAATATATCGTTTTCTAATAAGAATTGTTGTTCTATATTCAACAAATTCTTAAAGTCAGTACTCCCTTCAATCCAATTATATGACATTCGAAAATGTTTAACACCGTCTGCCTAAATCTTGGTGGTAGAGTTGCCCAACACCTGTGCTGGTGGGAGGTAGCAGCTACCCAGTGAAATAGTCAAGGTGCGTGCAAATAGACCCAGGCACCACCATTATAAGAAGAATGTTTATTGCCACTCCATTGCTATACGACTTCCAAGATTTCAAATTCATTAGTTGTTCAAATTTTAATAATGTGATGTTTCTAGAAAATTAACATTAAAACCGTCACTTCAATATTCTTTCACCATCACTAAGATAATATATAAGTCAAATTAACATATTACACTCTGTGTCTACTCAAACATTTTCACGTATAATAGAATAGAAGAAATACTTTTTCAAGATGCAATCAATATTAGCGAGATAAACAGGAAAGGATGAAGACTATAATTACCTCCAACAATAGCACAGACATTCGTCAAGAAGTGTAAGAATGACACGTGTTGCTCAGTGAATGTTACCTGAAACAGAGCCAGATAAGATATGTAATTAAGGACAACAAGAAACGGGTGAAAACAGGAAAGAGAAAAATCCATATTAAAGAATTGGGTAATAACTTGGTGGCAATAATGCTTCCTTCCTTCCTATAGTGTAAAGGCTCAATGGCCCTTCCCCCCTACTACCCCAGGCCTCCACCAACCCCATTCTTTTAAAGAGATGAAGCCTTAATATAACAATTTACAGAGGTTATGATGAAGAAAATAAATAGGTTTCAGAGGCAAATTAGTGACTTGGAAATTTGAGCAATGGAGCAATGCCAAACCTTGATTGGTGAAAGGTCATAGAAGAAGAAAACACCAGGAATAGACTGAAAACGACCAAAATCTGCGCCTTGAAAATGTTCGGTTACCGAGAACTGCAAACGATAAGCTGTTGTATCAGATTTTGTGGTCTATTGGTAGTACAGCAAATGCAGGTAGATAGCTTGAAGAATTAGAAAACCTGATTTGACTGGATGGTATGCCCACTGACATCTGTATATACTGTAGGTACCACCTGTAGCAAATAACTAGATATTACTATCGACAATAACAGTAACTTTCCATCGATAACTCACAAAAAATTAGGTTAACCTAATGTACAGTGGTTATCATATGACAAGACAAGAATTAACATTCCAAGAACAAATAATGTGCCATGTCAACATGGCAATAGCAAATGCCAAAATTAAAGAATGCCAGATGAAGGTTTATGCAATTTTTTTCCAAATGAAGAAAGATGGTTACCATCTTTGACATTATTAAACAAAACAATAATAACAACAACAAGAGTGTATATATACTGAAACATCCAACAGCAAATACCATATGGACATCAACAATTACAAAATGGTAGAACCAGATATTTTTTATGTTTTTGTATCACAAACAGAAAAAGATGTTACAGATCATAGATATAACTTTTGACCTTATTCTTTCCACAATGACAATAATAATTGATGTTGCTCGGACACTCCAAAAATATTGCCGTACCAATGTTGGGTACTTTAAAAATACACTACTTTTGGAGAATCCCACACCTTAATATGATATATGTTCTACTTCGAATGCACAAGAGAATAAAAGTTGTACTATCCAACAAATCAAAAGTGTTGAGGGGTGGTAGTGAGAGTCTATAAAACTTAGCAGACAACATGAACAAGCAATCAGATCAACGTACGCTCCTTTAATTTGAGTTTTGTTAATCATATAATACGATTTGTGCTTCTTCATGACCTTTACGCCATTTCAGGCACTGTTTAATATTTAAATCATGCATTAAATTACAAACAAATTAATTAACTTTTGCACGAAAACAGAGCGAAAGCAGTATCATCAAACTTTCATTACAAGGGTTGCAATGTTTAGTGTTCAATGACAATTGGTGGAACATTTGGGATTCGTAAGGTATATTTAGTTTTTGAGGAAATGAGATAGAGAAAGTAGTACAACAACATACCAGTGCAATCCCACAAGTGGGATCTAGGGATGGTGGTGTGTACGCAAACCTTACCCCTACCTACCTTGGGGGAGGCAGAGAGGTTGTTTTAGATAGACCCTCGGCTCAAGGAGAAAAAGGAAAAGTAGTCTCAGTATGAAATAGGGTCTATTCTATCTCTTTTTGATAGTGTGATGGAACCTTCCTTTCCTAGAAAGGTAAATTGTTTTTGAATTACTCGGAACGAGAAAACATTGACTCGCGAAAAGGAAGTGGTCTGCATCTTTAGAAATGATTATCTTTCCTTCTTCTTTTGATAGATACACGATTATCAGTTATGGGGGATGTAGTGGGGCATGCACCAGCTTGTGGATACATCAACTAGTCCACTGGGAACTTGCTATAGCCCACAAGAACAGGTCTCAAGTTTTTGCCACCAAGACTGGGCAAATGGATAGCCTTCGGTAAATGAGCTTATACTGATCATAGGAGTTTCATAATGGTTGAATTGGTCCTTAAGCTTGGAAAACCAACTACTTACTAAAGGACTAAATCTCAGTAACTCAAAGAGCTACTACCTCTCTCTCTCTCTCTTTAAAGAAAAAAAAATACAAGTACAAGTGACAAGGGGATTGGGGACAGGGGACAGGGGACGGGGAAAAGAAGCTCTAGGCATTAATCCATGACCACTCTATGACAAGTAAGCCAGGAAACACTAAATCAAGTGAAAATTACAAACTCACAGAACTTCATGTAAATAGCAGAAACAGGGAAGAAAGGAAAAGTAAGAGGGCAGTCACAGGAAAAAATGCCAACCTTGATAAAATACTGATACATGCCGTGGGGTGTTTCTTGTGTCCACATCACACTGCAATTTGGATTGAAAAAAAAAAGGAACAGTCAAAATACACGTGTCATTGTACATCCATCATATAAAGACACCAGCGAACAATGTAAAGACTAGCAAAGGTGATGTACCCATCAAGAGGATTCACAACACCTGGGAAGTATTCTCCATAAGTTAATCTATTGATCTTGTGACTAATCTGTTGAAAGTAGTTTTTAGTAAAGATACATTTAGGCACCAAAAACAAACATGAACAGATGAACCAAGTTGCGAAAACATCTTACATTATAACTATCCTTCTGAAATGTGAGCAAATCATGGACATGAACATTTGACTGCTGAAAACTCTTCCCAGGTGCAAAGTGGAAATTTCCAGCCACTTTATTGACCTCCAAGAACCCATACATATTGCATCCTTCACCTTCTTCCTCTTTGATCTTTTCTAGGAAACCCTCTCTCTTACACTAACTCAGATGAATTTCGAAAGAGAAAGAAGAAAGATCAGCCATGAGTTCGATCAGCACATCATGAAATAATTAAAGCTCAATATCCATGCGATCTTTTCATATTAATTGAATAATATGTATGCAAAATATGTTAAAATATATGAAGCAAAAGCAGCATATTTTGAAGTTTGTCATCACGTTGTGCTAGTGTTCAGGGAAGCGTGAAGCAGAAAAAAGTGAACAAGGCCCTGCTTCTCTTAAAGCATGAAGCGAAGCGCAATTTTTTTTTTTAAAAGACCAAAATTAAAAAATATACAAGGAAATGTTCAATTTAAATGGAGTAATAAGTAGATAACACAAAATCCTCCATAGGACGAGCAAATCAAAACTAAAACATAAATAAATCAACATCTTATCACATTTGTCTTTAACACAATTTCTATCCGATAAACTTTTGCAGTTCTTCCTTCACATGAGCTGGGAAACTTAGACAAGCTGTAACGTTCGGATTACCATTTTGTATCTTGTTACAAAAGAGACATTTAGTAGGCGTTTGGCCATGCGATACCATATCACAATATGGTATCGTGAGATGGAATCAGCGTTTGGACATGTGATTTTACGCTGATTCCATCTCATGATTCCATATCCAAAAACCATGATATGAAATTATCATATAATTCCATATCATGATTTGAAATATTTTAATACAAAAATTGATCCACGAGTTTATATTTTGTTAAACAACCCCACATTTATATCTACTAACCATTTATTTCATATGTAAATAAAATTCATAATAACATCATTACTTTTTAAAATTTATTATTCTCACCAACATATAGTCACTTTAACTCACACCAACCGATTGTTAAAGTGATGAAATATATATGGTCTATGAGCATGAAAATATAGGTGCGGATGATATTGACCAACAAATGGCTCAAAGTAAGAATGTTGGTTTGTCTTCTCGGTCACATGATCGAGAAATGCAAGTTCAACGTGAGAAAATTGTTCATACTATATGGGAGGATTATATTAAAGACTAGTACACTACAATTTATGTTCTAATTTTTTTTAATTAAATTAAAGTTAAATGAAACAATTACTTAAGTGGAGAACAAATAGCTTTGTAATAATTTATTATGTGATTTATAAATTTTGTTTATTTAATAAGATTGAATAAACAATTGGGGATATTTTAATAGTTTTACAACTTATAAGATTTTTATGTTTATGAGAAAATATACAATACAAAAATTCCATATCGCATGTCCAAACAAAACTTCAATTTCATCTCATGATTCCATTTCATGATACCATATCGCATGGCCAAACGGGCCCTTAAAATAGGTCTTGTTGGTATCACTAAATTTTTGTGCATACATCCAAGACGGGTCTCTTTGTTTATATATCTTGTGACACCATTTCTAGTTTGGCTAATATTTCCCACAAACCAAATCCTGCAGAAGTTGTAGGCTATTCATCAAGAGCAAAAACCCATTTGATACGTTTCTGCTCCATCTTTATTTCTTATAAACAAAAAAGGAACTTCCATCCAACTATTTGTCACAAAATGGTCTAAAGAATTGATCGCTCAAAATAAACACTTATGTAAAAGATTCAGCTTACACTCAATTTCTTACCATTCTATAAGTTAATTAACTTTTTTAAAAGGGCAGTTCGGTGCACTAAGTTCCTGCTATGAGCGGGGTCTGGGGAAAGGCCGGACCACAAGGATCTATTGTACACAACCTTATCTTGCATCTACGCAAGAGACTGTTTCCACAACTCGAATTTGTGACCTCCCGGTCACGAGGTCACATGGATAACTTTTGATTAACAAAATGTACTACTAATTACATAAATCTATTCTAAGGTTCGAACAGATTAAAGAAAATCCCTAAAAGAAATGATTACCTCTCACCTAGTTGAGGGTTAAGGGAAAACCATACCACTTTGCCCTCAGAAGTGATGGTTTTACCCTACCATCTTATTCCTTGCTCTTTTCGCAATCAGCATCTAAATCTTCCAGAGTTTGACATTTTCCCATTCACATTTATTGAAATGGTTTTACTTTATTCCTTTGCATCTCTACCAAATAAGAAAAAGGAAAAACAATAAAGCTAAATTTCAAATTCTTATTTTAAACACTTTTCCTTCGTGATTTAAGTTTTGTGCATTATGTGTAGAAACTATGAAGTTTATTGAAAAAGAATAATTCTTGAAATGGAAAAAATAAACTCACCCATATTCTAGAGTTTAAAATACAAGTCATTAAGTAAGTAGTTTCGGGGTTCTGGAAGCTTTTTATTTCAAAGTTGCTCGAAAAAATGTGTGTTACAAAATCAGCAACTCCTTAAACACCTTTTCAGAAATGATGTATGGTAATCATATTTCCCATAGTGTCATCAAAACTAGAATCCTCTGCTAAATGTATCCCAAGTAAATTTTTGACAACTTTGTGAATGCCTAAGTATTAGTTGTACATTGATGTACATATGCTACAGGATTAGGTCACTAATATTTTACTGATAAAAAAACATCCATTTTTAAAAGATAATGTCACCTACAGGCACTACACCCCATTAAAAGATCATCTCCAACCCTACTCTATTTTAGTCTCCATTCTCTATATTTGGAGAGTAAACTAGAGAATGCCATCTCCAAGCACTTTCTATTTTATCCTCTACTCTCAAATTATAGAGAGTTGAATAGTAGTTCTCCAAATTTGGAGAACTATTATTCATACTCTCTATTTCACTTTTTGAACATTATATTTCTATTACTTTGTAACTAACATATTATTTTACATATAATGATATTAATTAAATCTCTAATATTCATAATTCTTTTTAAATGTAATATAACATTTTTAAAAATATATTATTTAATATATATTACTTTCATCCCGAATTAATAATATTTCAATATTTTTTAAAAAATTTCGTCACTTTAAGTGAATATATTTTTGATATTATGGTTAATTTTCACTGAAGAATGCACAAATGAAATGAAAATTTTAATTAAAAATACAATACATAACATAATAATTTAAATAGGCTTAAGTCATCGACGGCCACTTAAAATTGTCCGCATAATTCACTTGAACACCTCAACTAAGACTTGTACCTATTGAACACCTCTACCCCTTCGAATTGATACCTCTTCGACATTTTTTTGACAATCAAACAAAAATGTGAAGTGTGTGAAATACGCTCGCAATGACATGGCACAACGACGAATTAAATTGTGACATATGTCATTTGGATTCAAAAATATAAAAATATATTATAAGAAAATATTTTAAAGTAAAAAAAAAAGGCAACAATGAACTCTACACAACCCACCCAGAACATTTCCGGTAGCAACCAATCCGCCGACCGGCTACCTCAGTGCGTCCACCACATGGTGATTAGGAAAATCAACACCATATTTGCTACCTACCCTCTCCCTTCTATCCCGATTTGGTGATTTCCATCAACACCATAGCTGCCATTTCTCCAATTTCATTGTCTTCCTCAAACATCAATTAAGATTTGTTGATATTTTTTATGTTGCGAGTTTTTTAGGGCTTGAATTTTTTAACAATTTCAAAGAAAATAATTTTAGATACTAAGTAGTCTTGCCGGAAAAAATGGAGGTTCACCCGATTTTTTTTACCAATTTGATTTTTATTCTTTTTGATTAAATTCCTCCTACATATTCAACTCTTCGAATTTTTCTACATTTTATAATGTTAGAATTTTTTCATTTTTTTTTAAATTTTGACTGCTATTTATTTAATGAGTACTTTTCCGACTAAGATAACAAAGACGATATTGGTGATGGTGGAATGATAGTAGAAAGGAAAAATGAAGGAGAATATAGGAAGGGTGCGTGGCAGGGGAAGGTGGCAAAGCGATTTAGCTGGTGACTGGTGAGGAGGAAATGCAATAAGGTGGTTTGGAATTGGGGAAGAAGACATGTTTCAGGGATTTTTTTTTTAATGTTGAAATGTTTGCTTTACTTTTTGAATGTTGACGTGTTATTTTGTGATTGGTCTATAAGTAATTTTTTTTTGTTTCACGCGCTTCTCAAAGGTGTATTACACCTATGATGCCATGTCATCAAAACGTATTCAATAGGTACATGTTTTGAACAAGACAGGTGTTCAATAGGTACAACTCTTAATTGAGGTGTCTAAGTGAAATATGCGGACAACTTTAGGTGGCCATGAATGACTTAAGCCATTTAAATACAAATACAAGATAACAATACAATACAATACATAACATAATAATTTTAAAAATCACAATATCATTTAATAATCCGGTAGGTCGTTTCCAAATTTAACAATATTCGGAAAAAAATTAATGTATGATCCAGAGAAGTTGTGGTTGTGATTGCGGTTGTTCTTTTTACAATTATTCATAGTTGTTCTTTAGAAATTTAGAATAAAATATAAATTTATATTATATAAAGAATCTGAAAAATAATAAAATTTTATATTACATGAAAATCATATAGGGTGATTATTCGGAAAAAAGAAAGAAAGGATTTAAAATAGAAATGATAATACAATATTGAGGAAAGAGAAGAAGATTCTTTTTTAGAGAGTGAAATAGAGAATTGGGTTGGAGTTGGTTGCCTGAAAAAATAGAGAACTCTATATTTGGAGAGTGAAATAGAGGGCAAAGGTTGGAGATGCCCAAACCAAGCTAGTTGTCTTACATAAAAATTAATTGCAGAAGATTTGCTAATATGAAAATTACATGAGATATTTGGTAATTAGAATAAAAATCACATGGTTTCTGTGATTACCCGTAGTATAATTCTACTAAACAAAATCGATTGAATATAATCTTATTTCAAACGTCAAATAAATGCTATCCTAACAGCTAATGTATAAAATGTACAGTATCGAATAGTCAAAAATCAAAATTGACCTTTGCATATAGTTAAGAAAAAAAGTTAGATCAATCACATTCATTCCATTCAACATACACGTACAAAAATTATCATGTCACATTTGTTTCTTTGAGATTGTGAGACCATAGTGCTCACAGTTCTTCTATCACATCCATGTTATGTTTCATAACTTCGATACGAGGTGCGAAATGGAATTTCAGTACTGTTAATTTCTTAGATCTATTATTTTCACATGAGAAAGAAGCTATGGTAGTCGAACTTTCAGGAGGAAAAATGACTTCAGTTTCAGGGAATAATTTGGAGAAGAAGAAAACACACAAAATATATAACTCCTTCAATGATCAATTTTCAACGTACCTGGTCAATTTCATCTGGGTTTGTCAATGCCCAACCTTTCTTTCGATAGGCTTCACGAACATCTTCACAGGTGTTACAACAATGATCATCTGACTGCAAAGTTGACAGGAATTCAGAGTTGGTATGTATAAGAAACAGTTTAATGAGATAATTATCTGTATTTGTGGTATAATCAAGGACAAACAAAAAGAATGGATGCATGAAAGTAAACAAAACTAAGAGATTAAATTTACAAAGAGGATACTACAGCTTAAATCATAAACTAAGAGAGATTTCTAGCATCACGAAGTAGGAACATACCCCTTCAGAACCATAGCAGGAACCACAATATGTTTCATTGTGCTCAAGTCTTCCTCCATGCCTCTGCAGAGGCCTATCAATCTGTTGTTGGAAAAAAGTCATAGACTCGGTGCTTGAAAGGAATAAATAGAGCATGCTTCTTAAATCAAAAGTCATAATTTTTATTTGATCCATGAAAATCTAGAATGCAAATAGTGGCCAAAACTATTTCTTTAAATCCAGATATTTGACAGCTATAAAATTTGAAATAAAGCTTAATAAATTTTTACATCAGCTACTTTTGATAAAATAAAGAGTAACTTGTATCTCACCGTAGGAGAACCAATGCCCTCCTTCCTTGTCTCAATAACATTTCCGAGAACATCAATTCTTTTCTTGATGATGTCATGTCTCTGCAAGTATAAATATAACCACATCATACAAAAACCCAAAGAGCATACTCATCAGCATTAGAATTCCAATAAATAGTGCAAGTAGCTTGCAATTATCTTTACTTCACAACTTTGGTTATTATTTTCATAATGGCCTTAGCTTCTGCTGCAATAATAGCATGTCCCATATCTAGCTGAGAGTGATGCGCTTAGCTTCATTGCATACAGGCCCTCTTGCAGCCTAGTTTACAATGTACTGTTTGTCTTACACAATTAAGCTTTTGTTTCTTGATAATTAGGAAATTAGCGTTAGGAAAGGACTTAGTCAGTTCCAAGGAAAGAGAAGATTACACACTTAGTAAGACTCAGTGCCTCCCAACACATAAGTGAAGCATCAAATACTGAAAAACAAACAAATTATAAACAAAGAAAAACTCACATTTACCCTCAGAATCTTAGAACAGCTCAGTAGTGGCAGATACTTACTAGATAGCAGTTAAAGATCATTTCAAAGAAACTCCATCGGCTTAGACAAACATATACAATTTAGAAGATTATAATTCTTTCATGTCATTGTTATGTCGAACAAGGTAGGATGTAAGAGCAAGAAAAAACACGTGGATAAAAGAACACTTTCTCCTTTTCTTTTTTTGGCTGAGTGGTTGAGGAATAGGAAAAAAATCAAGAGACCCTGTTTGGATCCTATTACACAGCCCTCACTGAGTGTTGTCAAATGCTCATTTTAGGCATGCTTAAGCCATGAAGCTCAGAGAAGGTCGCGCTTCACCTCATTTAGGCTACACACCAAGGTGTGTTCCTCATTGCCTACAAGTTCTATCTTTGAATACTGTGGTACTGAAGAACAGACATGATTGGCAAAAAAAATATTGATTAGCTTTGGAGTCGGCTCAATTGGCAAAGATTGAGGGACTTGTGTATTAGGTTCCAAGTTCAAGTCCTGCGCCTAGCGCACTAAGTCCAGCATTTAAGTGGATAAGGGTAGAGGGGTAGGCCTATCCTCCCAGAGTTTCGAAAGTTGTGGTTGGCCCGAAAAGTCGGCTCCATGACGGATTTCTAGGTCATAAAAAAAGGATATATTTGTTGATAATGGTAACATTATAAAAAAAATTATATATTAATTGGTAAGGAAAGCATAATGAGCAAAGTTGCTAATTGTAGCTTTATATTATTATTTCCACTAGGAGATAACATACTCAGGTACGCACAGGGAGCAGATATTCAGCCATGTGGAGTGGCACACAATACTTCACAGAGATTATCTGGTCAAGTCTTATTTAACTTGACAACTCAATGAGAACCATAACCCTAAAGGAAAATTAAGGATTCTAGCTCTATACACAGAACTAGCATTCAAGAGAATGCAATCATGTGGGGTTGGAGAAAACTAGGAACTTAGTAACTGGACAATATAACCTGTTTGCTGCACATACAATGTCAAGATGTTGCTCTCCACTGATATCCATGGCATCAACACTGAGAATTGAACATGGAATTGCTGGAAAGGTGATATCAAACTGCAATTTCAGATCAAATCAATGTTACAATCAGTCTTTTGCAATAACCGCCTCAGAAATCCAGATCAGCTTCTTCCAATCCTCAGAATGCAATACAATACTATAGTGGAAGAGACTGAAGTTCTAAAAGGGAGTAAAAATAAACGACTTTGAGCATTCAGACATTCAAAACCTCAAAAACTCAGATAATTACATCACTCAGCCTCAAGGTGGGAGTAACATTACATTGATGCGCAGTGTTTCTCCTCTTGAAGTATCCACAATAAGCTTTGTCTCGGTGGCAGCATGAAGATATAATCCTACAGCACAGCCAGGAGAAAAATAAAGACAAAGAACATGGAGCATGATAACAATACATCATAACATCATGTTGGGCTAAAAAAGAAACCCCGTCCTTCCCACAATGGAAATAGAAAATGTCTATTATCTAGTGCCACAACACCCATATATTCAGTATATATCACTAAAGGTAAAACAAAAATAGGGAGGTCGAGCACAATGCACTTCAGCAGCCAAACTATTTGTAGTCTCTTATACCATCGGATAAAACTTGATTTCCATTTAACTATAAAGAAATGAACAATTGCCACAGTCTGCTAATCCCAATGCACAGAAACACAAAAATACATTCATAAAGAACATTCAATTTCACAGATAAGGACATACAGAGACTTCTGAAAATTGCCTGACTGAAAAATATAACAGAACTAAGTACTTAATAAATTTGCATAGCTTAAAGAGATATATGTTCTCATATCCTCACTTTGTTTCGATCAAATCTCATCACTCAAATAAAACTAAATAGAATGTAAACAGCATTGTTAATACAAAAGGAACTACAGACTGCTACTTGTGCTAGTTTGAACATCTTCTGCCACGCTTCCGACAATTCATATCAAAAGGCTGGAGAGAAAAGGAATTTGCTTCTTAGGTAAATTACTACCAAGTTTGGCAAATGGAATCGACAAAAATGCATTAAAACCATCGAAGACTTCGTGAAACCATGGAAGGTAAAGGTAGCAGGAAGATCCTATATCGGAAGTTCAGGATGCCAAATTTAGCAGAACAATTGGAATGATAACCTAACTAGTCAGGGATGTCAGAGGCCAACTCTTTTTCTTTCGTTTTCCTTTTCTTTCATCTTATAAGAACTAAGTTTGTGCAAAAGTTCATCTTTCCTTGCTCCACCACTCACCCCTGACACAAATAATAAGGCAAGAGTCATCCTCCAAATTGGATTAAATGAAGATCATTACTAATAGATCCTATTGCTACAGATTACATTCTGGAAGCACCAAAATAATCATTCTTTCACTATGTGCATAGTTTGGTTTTGAGGTCAAATCCTGAATGGTGGAGATTACATATTGACAAATGAAACTGACAACATCAAAATATCGCATAGAATAATTAAAAAATGGAATAACAAACTCATACATCCATTTCGGAATAGAAAAATATATTAATATCCTACCACACAATTCTATGATTAAATAGGTTCATACAATATATACTGAGAACAAAAAGGAAGGGACATACGGAGCTCGGAGATGAAAAGCAAGGTCATGATGATGGAGGAAGCTAAGGTAATAACACCTCCGGAAAGTGTTCTGCTGTAGAAATCCTCGTTGATCTTCGGATATGCATCCAAACTTCGTATTTTACTGATAAAACTATCCATATTTTCCGATCCTTAAACTGGAAATGCTCTACAAACTATGAAAATATATACGGAAATTCAACAAAATAGTAGTAGATTAGAGATTTATGCCGTCGTCGAACGATGGATCGCCAATTAGCTAATTCCGGCGGTAGAATTAGCGAGTTCTCTTCTCCGTTCTCGTCCTAGTCCTCCTTTGATAATGTGAATCTGAGAGATTTTATTGCGAGGAAAAGGACAGAGAACATTCGCCGGAGAACTGTGTCATCGTTTTTTCGTCTAGCTTGATCTACCGTTTTACGTCTCTCCTTTCTTTGGGCTTACTATTTAGGCCTTTCTTTTTGGGCTAATAGAGGCAATAACAGATCAGGTCCAATAAAGGACTGTTGAAAAAGGTCGCATTAGGCGGCTACCAGTTGTCTATGAAGACATTTCTCGAGTTAATTTATTTGAGGATTAATTATTTTTGAATTAGCTATTTTGGTTAGTTTATTTTATTGTGTATTAGTGATAACTTATCTCATTACTATAGTATAAATGGTGGGATGAGTTATCAAGAACATGACAATCAAATAAGACACCAAAATTTTATTCCTGGACTATTCTTTTATGAGTAAATTTTAGGTTTAGTAAACATAAAAATCATATTTGTATGTTATAGCTATAGTTTGTATAATTGCGCTCCATAGCAAACTTTATATTTGTTATGGAGCATCAGATTTATATAAAATCGCTAGCAGCCTCTTATTTGTATAAATCGTTGGCAGCCTCTCATTTGTATAAATCGTTGGTAGTCTCTCATTTGTATAAATCATTGGCCGCCTCTCGTTTGTATAAATCGCTGGCAGCCTCTCAATTCAATTTTATGTGTTTGTAGCAAAAAAATTGAATTTTGCATACAATTGAATCGAAATAAAACATTTGTATATCAAAATTTTCTCTCTCGCTCTTTATACAACACAAATTATACATTGTAATTTGTATAATCTATGTTTGTATAAAGCGAGAAAGAGAGAAAGGCAAAAGAGAACTGGGCAGGGGAAGATTTGTATTTGTATAATTATAAGTGTATAGGACGAAAATATATGTAGTTGTATTTGTATATACAATTTTCTCTCGCTTTATACAAACACAAACGCATTTTATACATTTGTGTTTATATAAAGTGAGAGAGGCTAGGGAGAGACTGGCGAGCGAGAAATAGAGAGTGACGAGCGATAAATCTGGGGAGAGAGGCGAATGACAACTGTTTGCTACGGGTTACAATTAAATCAAACTGTGGTTATAGCATTTAATTTGAATTAATAGTTTGCTCTTTTATACAATTTTCTTTTTTTTTTTATTTCAGAACTATTTATTTTTTGGGTAACTTACACAAATCACACTACTTTAGGATCTAATTACTTAGATATACACTAATTTGCAATATTACATTCCTTACCATATTTTGGGTCTCGAATACATGTATTTGTCTCTTTCAGATACATGCATCTCGTATCAATTAGTGTGTCTAATTAATAGATATAATTGAAAATTATTAATTAAGAAATGTGTCTAATTAGATATGATTGAAAGTCATTATTTAAGGAGAAAATCACATTTGCAACAACTTTAAAGGATATGGCATATCACAACTCCTAAAAAGATAATCAAAATCATTATTATTATTTTGGCGATTCACCAAATTCCGGACTTCTGAACTCAAATTCATGAATTGTTATTCAAATACATGTGTATGTTTTGTCAGATACATATATACTTCATCAAATACACTAATAAAAAGCTAAATATATATAATCTTAACTCAATAATGTGTTGGATACATATATAATATGTCAGATACATTAATAATGTGGCAGATATATACATGCATAAATCTCCAGTACATGCGTATATTTATTCAGATACTTATAAACTTAGTTAGATATACTGATAATAGATACATTTAACTCGGTAATGTGATAGATACACCAATAATGTGTCAAATACATAATAATTTCAATCCGATCCAAAAGGTCTCTTTCTCATCTTCTTCCTCATTAAGAAGAAGAAAAATTAATGCTTGAACCCTCTTTCTATTTGCAACAAACTACATACTATCTTTCTCTTTTGTTTGTCAAAGTTGTTGCATGTTGAATTTTCAAATTTAAGCGGCTGGAAATTTTCGAGAATTCCGGTGGTAATTTTCATTCCCCTTTTTAACAACAATAAATAAACATTCTTCTCATTTGGAGATTCACTGGTCATGAAAGAAAATTCTAAATTAATGAAATTTTACCTTAACTTTTAAAAACTAGAAGACAAAACAAATTGAAATCTATCACGAATATATGACTTTGAAAATGATTAAGCAGACACAAACCTCAAACTATTGTGTTGTAAATTCAGAAGCAGAACCAATGTTAGGAGTTTGGGGATTCTAAATCAATTTTGTTTGGGAGTTCACATATTAATATACATATATTTATTTAATTTTCTAATACAAATATAGGGTCTACGAAAAAGTTAGTGGGTTCGTCTGAACCCATGAACCCCACCTAGCTCCGTCTCTGTGTTGTTGTTTCAGATTTGAATTTTAAAGGTTTAATGATCATGGTGGAGAGAAGGAATAAAGAGAGAAAATGGTGATGGAGATGGAGGCTAATGAGAGAGAAAATTGATTAACATGAAAGTTTGAATTAGGATGGTTTAATTATGCAGGTATAATTTTAAGGGATATGTTATCTAATGGTATCTTTGATAATATATGGTATAAAATATTAAAAGTGGTAATATATGTAATTATTTGGAAGTAGATATAAGATTAGTACTCCCTCCGTCCATTTTTATTTGTCATGTTGCGTTTTTCGAAAGTCAATTTGACTAATTTTCAAAGTTAAATTAGATAACATTAATTAGATATTTTAAACAAAAAAATTTAAATATTCAAAAACTATACGAAAAATACTATAAATTGCAATTGTTTGCATATCAATATGACAAAAATATATCATAAAATGTTAGTCAATATTTTTATAATTTGACTCTAAAAAGGAAAAAAAAATGACAATTAAAAGTGGACGAAGATAGTATATATGTAATAAGGTAATTTATCCTTATTTTTATGGCCAAATTACTTATATACACAACTTTACTTACCTTATTTTCAATTTTTCCCTACTTTTTTAAAATATTTCATAAATCCCTTTTATTACTCCTTTACACTCATCTCCCGGATACATAACTGCACA
Source organism: Solanum tuberosum (assembly GCF_000226075.1). Lineage (NCBI taxonomy): Eukaryota > Viridiplantae > Streptophyta > Magnoliopsida > Solanales > Solanaceae > Solanum > Solanum tuberosum. The sequence goes on along the minus strand of NW_006239092.1, from coordinate 377,862 downwards.
TCTCCTAACCCACGTCTGTCTCCCCAATTTTTGACTCCTCAAATCACGCCATATCTCTCTCCCATGATCTTATCAGTTTAATTTTGAATTTGAATTTCAAGATATTTCTCTCTCCAGTCAAATGATTTCTCACTTCCTTTTAGGTATTGTTTCAATTTCATTTACTTTTGCTAATAGTTGATAGGTATTTTTGTTGATTCAAAATCTTGATACATTATGGATGATGCTCCCTCTTTCAGTATAGGTATTACCCAGATAATGTCATCTAACAATAATCGTGTGTTTGACCATGAAGACGTAGGTTGGGCTTAGAATAGATCGAAGAAATTGCATGATCCCCTTATAATGGCCAAAGTGAGTATCGAGAAAGTCAGGAAGGATGTGCCTTCTTCTTCAAAATCAAAGGTTGAAAAAACCCCTAAAAAAAGGGGTAGAAAAGTATCATCTCCAATTTCCCGTCCTAATTTATCCAAGGTAATGAGTTTTGATCTATTTTCCTCTTTTTTTGTTGTTCAATCTTAGATTTAATTGTTAATTTCAATTCATGATACATTACTGATAGCTTTATGCAATTTAAGTTTTTCTACAATAATTTTCAGTAAGTTTCAATGTATTTATC
>NW_006239092.1:369520-376970 GCF_000226075.1 Solanum tuberosum | reverse complement strand
GGCTTTAATTGTTGTTCATTTGTTTCATTATAGTCTGTGAAATACAAGATAAAACAAATTCCTGCACATTCCTTGAGGTTTGGTTCAACATACAACATGGGTTTTGCAGAAGAGTTGAAGTTGTCTATAGGGATTGAGGGTGTTGAGAAATTTAAGAATACAATTTTCGGTCCATATCTTAACATTCCTAATTGCAATTACCAAGGGCAAATAACAAAGTGTCTATTACTACTTGAGCTGGAGCAGGATAATATAGATGAGCTCCATATTCGCCATGCTAGCGGGAATATTTTGCATTTCACTATCAAAGATTTGCCATCATTACCGGCCTGAAATGCACAAAAAGTGTTAATGAATTTAAATATCCTGATTCCACTCACAGTAGATTGATTCAAAGATATTTTCCTGATTCACAAAACGTTGTAAACAAGGGTCGTTTAGTTCAAAGATTTCGGATGGGTCAATGGGAGAATAATCAAGATGCTCTTGAAATGGCAATCCTATATTTCATTCACACTTTTGTCTTTTCCCAGCTTGGTGATGCAAATATATCTATCCACCATTTCTATATTGTTGAAGATGGAAGGTATCAACAGTATCCATGGGGACAGATTGCATTCTCAAAATTGATTAAATCACTAAGAAAAGAGCTCACCAAAGAAAAAAAGATGTACCGATTAGCCGGCATGCCATATGTCCTGAATGTTTGGATATATGAATGTGCCTCGGCAGTCGGTGATGAAATTGCAGTCAAAGTGGGCAATTTTATACCTAGAATATGCAACTGGCGTGTTGTGGGAGTCAAGCCAAAATTTGGCATGTTTATGTCTAGCATCTTCTCCCATGTTTAATATATGTTTTGATAGTGTATAATGAACAATTTTCATGTCATATTAATGTATCATTTTTGTTATTATTGTTACATAATCTTGTTTATTATGTTGGTTTGGATACGCAATCCAGAATTCTTGCAATGATATACATCCAACATCCGAGAAAATGGCATCACTTGATTTGCCTGGTAATGTTGATGCTTCTCATAATGAACATCAAAATTCAGCTGCCAAGTGCAAGCCTGTTCAACCACAAGAACTTTTCGGATTTGAGGATTTTTCTACTAATCCTACGGATCAATTTTTAAAGAGATCAAAACACGCTTCAACTACATCAGCTACACCCCCTCCAAAGAGGAGAAAAAATGCTCATCCCGTCAAACCAGATGTTATTGATGTTAATCAACCTGAATAATCGGTTGTGCAATCAAATAAAAACAGTCCAATTCCAGTTTCAGGTGTTAATGTACCCAATGTTCATATTCCTTCACTAGATCTTAAAGAACCTACTGACAGGTCAGAGATTAAACAAGTTAAGAAATACCTGAAGAAATATGTAAGTGATTGTTTTATTTTGTTTTGACAGTTATTACATATTGACAGTTACTACATATTCACTTATATTGTATATATATTTTTAGATTGACAAGAAATTTCAGCATTTAGAGGATTTAATCAAATTAAATTACAAGCAGTTGATGAATGTTGTTCGGAATCCACACAAGCAAGAAGAAGAGGTAGTGTATTATTTCTAAAATAATTAAAGTTAAAACAAATTATTTGTTTCATATGTAACCCTTTTTCTTCGTGTAGAATATTTCTGGCACATCTACGATTCTTAACATGCCAGAGTTCAATCAAGAAAAATACGTTGTTCGTCCACCTACCACTAACCAGCTGTTTGATAAACGGAGTTCACCTATTGCGATGGACGTGCCCGACAATGATCGATTTGAGGTAGATGTTGTTGAGGATCAAGAACAAAATCTTATCCCTGAACCAAAGATTGTAGAAGTAAGTTTTTAACAATCCTGATTAAATATGCAGTCAAATATTATTCATTGAAACATTAACGATACATTAGCTAATTACTTATATTTTTCAACTTTAAAACATAGGATGTTGATACATGTAAGGAAAAAGAAGGTAGGAAGGATGTATCAGATCTTCCATACATAACAGAAGTCCATGATGAAGCAAATGTACAATTTTGTATATGTATGATACATTAGTTTGTCAATGTATCATTTTAACATACATCATCCTTTTTTAGGAAGATGTACCAATTGGAGGCTCCAAAACATTTCATCAAGTAATGTTGGATGAACATGATGCTGATAAAGTGAAGGATAATGTCATAAAATCTGATAAATCGGTAAATCTTACAATTAGTTACCACGTAAATTAATAATACCATTTTACAATTTTGTATTCATTTATCTAATCTATATTATAATTGTATCAATTAATATAGGGTTCGATAAATTCGGATTCAGTATCAGCTGGTACTCAAGAAGCAGTAGATACACTTTATGGCATTCATGCTCAACCACTGCAAGTTGTCACTCTCTAACAACTTACTGAAACATATGATTTGAGATCGGGCAACCTGTTATCCATGGATACAAACGTAAATGAAATAGTGGTGCATGAAGTGTCAAAGACACCTATTCAAAGATTGAGATTGCCATCAAAGATCTTTCAATCAGCATACATGACTATATTTGGGTCTAGCGACAAAAGCAAAGAGAAAGTTAATTCAGAGTTACACATTCGTCCAAATCACCCATTTCAAGATAGTGGTATTATTTTCCAACCTCCATCTGCTTTACTTGATCAGTACCATCAGTGGTTATCAAAGGGCCTTCTTAAAACACATGACAAGAAGTAAGTTATATATCAATATATCCAAATACTGTTAGATCATTATTTGTTTGAATCTGCATTGAGTTTTAATAATTATATAGGAAATCAAAGGAGGACAAATACAAATGCAATTCAGCTTCTTTTGGATTTGAGCAGATGGACTTCGTTGTTGCATTTTCAATTAATAAAAATTGGTTATATACCATGGCGCAGCCAAAGAAATGTTGGACTGATGAGGTATAATAGTAAATTCAAGAATAAAGATGTATCTGATACATCTTTAAAAATGTATCTGATACCTCTGTATGTATCTGATACATCTTTAAAGATGTATCTGATATAAAATTATGTTTACACCTAGACATAGCATATATGATACATCACATCATACATTTTATTTATTTTCACTAAATAATTTATTTTGCAGCATATCGATGTAGTCTTTTACTACCTTAGGAAGAAATCAAAATTGCGAAGCCTGGATCAATACAGATACACCATAGTTAACTATTTATTCAAAATATACATCAATAACACACATGAGAGGTATCATTGTAGTCTTGCCGATGACAACCTTAGTACACAGGAACACATGGCGCGTGGGTCTGTTGTATTTGGATTCGAGCGGTCATTGATGAACATTATTAATGGTTTTGAGATTCTTGTTGGTTTATCGTGGCACTCATGTGATGATGTTTACATTCCGGTGAATTGTGATGGACAATTTCATTGGGTATTGACTGTTGTTGTTTTGAAAAAGAGGCTAATACGTGTCTATGACTCAGCATCTGGATCAAGGAGAAAAAATTTTCGGGAGACATTAAAAAATTATCTCTAATGTTGCCTACTTACCTCCAGGACAGTGGATTTTTTGAGCATTCCGAGCGAACTGATTGGTCAGCTCTTGATGCTTATAAGGACAAGGAAACTGGAAGTTTATTGGAACCTAATCACCCTTTTCTTGTTGAATATGTACAAGACATTATTTAATAAGGAAGCGACACACTGTAAGTTTTAAAACATCTTGTTTTAAAGTTTATGTTCAATTTATTTTTGTATAATGTATCTTTTGCAATTTTGTAGGGATTGTGGTTTGTTTGTGGCCGCCTTTGCTGAATTCCTTAGTGATGAAATTCCAATCCAATCCAATAATTTCCGTTCTGATTATCTTCGGTCAAGATACACAACATTGCTATGGAATTACGGCAGTGAAAAGGCTGAAGCTGGATACGTTAGTGATATTGACTAAGGGTCATTTCACACCACCAAACCATGATGCGTTGGTTAACCTGGAGTAGTTTTTGTGCATCAATGGATACATAATGTTTTGTTTGTTTTTACTACTTTCAAGATATATTAACTTAAGTGTTGAAGGGTTTCTCTTAAAACTTGTTTTGTCTGACTTTTTAATTTGAAGGGTTCCTCTTAAAACTTGTTTTGTCTGACTTTTTAATATCAATATATTTTGTTCATTTAATCTCGAAATGTATATTTGTCTAAATTTACAAATTCTAATAATCAAACATTATTATTAAATCATCATCAATATAAAATGCACATAAATTTGAGCAAACTTTTTTTCCTAACAACATCAATTCAATTTACTATTTCAAAAACATTTAAAAGAACAACACACTAAACAGTATTGCACATAAATTTGAGCAAACTTTTTTTTTCTAACAACATCAATTCAATTTACTGTATAAAAAACATTTAAAAGAACAACACACTAAACAGAATATTACGTTTATAATCTAAAACTTATTGAATTGAAAATTATAAATCTTAAACAACAATGTATTCTAAAAAAAAATCTATTAAAAAGTTGTAATCAATAGATAAGTTAGCTAAGATTTACAATTTCTAACACAATATTTTTGATAATGTATATACAACAATAGTTATAATCAATATGATACATGAATTAATAATATATATGATACATGCTTTCTTATTTATTGTGACAAATACATTGGTGAGAATTTATGTATCATATGATTTCTCTGATACAATAGCTTATTTATGATTTAATGAATATGATACATTAGATATTATGTAAATGATACAGTACACATAGTATATTTTACACATAATGTATATGATACAAATGCACCTAAATATTTGTATATCGGAGATAACATTTACACACAAATCATAATAATTTATTGAATTGAACAACAAAAGTAATAAACAAACGTACCAAAATAACATCCAACACACAAATCATAACAAATTCTTAAATGGATCCGCAAAACTCATAAATATTGAATCAAAATAACCAAAAATAAACAGTAATCTTTATTCATGATAAATATAAAAGTGATAATCCATTAAGTCAAAAATTATTCAACAAAAACATAAATGTCTTATAAAAATAACGATTTCACTTTTCTTTTGGGAAGAAAGTACAAGTTCTTTTGTTGTGACCTTCTTGACCACAACGTCCACAACAGTTTATCTTTACTATTATCTTTTCATCTGCATTTTGTTTTCTTCTTTTCCTTGGTCGTCCAGCCAATCTTTTATATCTAGGTGGCCACACAGTTTCATCTACAACATTGCTAGGAACTGACCAATCTTCTTTATCTGGCATTGGAACCATTGGAACCTCATATGTTTTTGCTAATGTATCAGGCTTGTAGTAATCAGAGCAATAAGGATGCATATCTGTGACATTCTTGTCCTTTAAAACAACAATTGCATGTGCGCAAGGTATCTCATCTAGTTGAAATCTGCCACAAGTACATTCTTTCCTCTCAAGACAAACAATGTATCTTCTTCCAACTTCATAAACTGAGAAAATAAATTCAGATGATGGAACAACCTGCAGACATTAAAAAGTAATTGATAAATTTATTTCAAGTAATGCTGATCAAAATAGCCGAATGATATACCAAATTAGATACAAAATATAAAATTATGTATCCTGATACATACCTTCATCTTCGAACATTTAGATGCGTTTAGAATCAATATCTCCTCAAATTTTCTCCCCAATGTATCTTTTGTATAAGAGGCTATTTCTCTATTTTTGCAATGCCAAGAACCAAATAGAATTCTAACCTCTTCTAAGAATTCTAATATAGACAACTGACGCGCCTCAACAAGACAACCATTGATACATTCCGCTATGTTCGAAGTCATCATTCTACCTCTATTTACTGTTGAATGAACTCTCGACCACTTCTCATACCCAGCATCCTCAAGGTACTCCTTAACCCTGTGGTCAACTTTATCCACCTTAGCCATTAATGTATCGAAATCCTCCTTTCTATATGCCTTGGCCATAGAGTAGAATAGATCACTTAAAGTGTTTACGCTCCTTTTGAAGTTTCCACAGACATTCTTCCAAAGATGTCATATGCATGCATAGTGAGGTACAGTTGGGAACACAATTCTTACACTCTTCATAATACTCTCATTTCTATCAGAAACAACACACATTTTTTCACGCTCGCCAAATGCATTTTTGAATTGTTCGAAGAACCATGTCCACGAACAGTCATTTTCAGTATCTGGCATTGGAACCATTGGAACCTCATATGTTTTTGCTAATGCATCAGGCTTGTAGTAATCAGAGCAATATGGATGCATATCTTTAACATTCTTTTCCTTTAAAACACCGATTGCATGTGCGCAAGGTATCTCATCTAGTTGAAATCTGCCACAAGTACATTCTTTCCTCTCAAGACAAACAATGTATCTTCTTCTAGCTTCATTTACCGAGAAAATAAATTCAGATGATGGAACAACTTGCAGACATTAAAAAGTAATTGATAAATTTATTTCAAATAATGCTGATCAAAATAGCCGAATGATATACCAAATTAGATACAAAATATAAAATTATGTATCCTGATACATACCTTCATCTTCGAACATTTAGATGAGTTTAGAATCAATATCTCCTCAAATTTTCTCCCCAATGTATCTTTTGTATAAAAGGCTATTTCTCTATTTTTGCAATGCCAAGAACCAAATAGAATTCTAACCTCTTCTAGGAATTCTAATATAGACAACTGACGCACCTTAACAAGACAACCATTGATACATTCCGCTATGTTCGAAGTCATCATTCTACCTCTATTTACTGTTGAATGAACTCTCGACCACTTCTCATACCCAGCATCCTCAAGGTACTCCTTAACCCTGTGGTCAACTTTATCCACCTTAGCCATTAATGTATCGAAATCCTCCTTTCTATATGCCTTGGCCATAGAGTAGAATAGATCACTTAAAGTGTTTACGCTCCTTTTGAAGTTTCCACAGACATTCTTCCAAAGATGTCATATGCATGCATAGTGAGGTCCAATTGGGAACACAATTCTTACACTTTTCATAATACTCTCATTTCTATCAGAAACAACACACATTTTTTCACGCTCGCCAAATGTATTTTTGGATTGTCCACGAACAGTCATTTTCAGTGTCTACAACCCCATATGCCAATGGCAATATGCAACCTAATTAAAGATCAACACGCATGATTTCATTTGATACATAACATTTACAATATAGATACATATTAAACAAGATCACAATTACAAAAAGTACATACCTTCCCCATCAAGTGTGCTTGCTGATAAAAATGTACCTTTGTAAGCTCCACCAAGATGTGCACCATCGACAACAACTACCGGTCTGCAGTAATCGAACCCCCTCATCAATGGTCTTAAGGCTATGAACAGATACATGAATTCATCTTCCACTGACTTGTGCATCCTTATATAAGAATTTGGATACACATTATT
>NW_006239092.1:368224-368747 GCF_000226075.1 Solanum tuberosum | reverse complement strand
TGTCTTCACATCTATACTGTTTGAATCAATTATGTAATTTGTAACTTCTAATTCTGGAATATAATATGAATCACAAATTCTTGATTCAACCACTGCAAGAGCTTCTGTATCCCTTGTTGTACCTTCGATACATGTAATCTCTCCGCATGTTCCATCAAAGCTATGTATCTCACCGCCAATTTTATCCGTTGTATCAATACATAATGGATACATTGCAAAACCAGGCTCACTTTTTTTCACTTCTAAATATAGTCTAACACCCATGTCGTTCTTAATTTTCATCGGACATGAATTACCTTCTACGATGTATCGAATTTCAATATTTTTTCTTACCTCATCGATCTCTAACTCGGCTGTAATGGCTGCCTTGAGATTCATAAATGAAATTGATTGTCCAACAACAATTCCATCACTTTTGTATCCTTCATAATTAACTTCGCTATCCCAAATTCCTGAATGCCACAACAAAATAGATATATTCATCTTGTATCAAGTTTCTTTTTGAAATTATGAATTTTTTAAC
>NW_006239092.1:359819-368179 GCF_000226075.1 Solanum tuberosum | reverse complement strand
TTTTTTTTTCCTTTTTTAGTGCAACAACAATTTGTTTCTGATGTATCGTTTATAATGTATCTTGGTGGAACCAATGTATCCGGCTGCATCCATTTACAAGGGATTTTTGTAATATAGATATTATTAGGGATATGATGTAATTTACATATTAGACTATGGGATTCCTTTAATTTTTACTATTTTTATCCCACATTCTTTCCTTTTTCATGTTTGTGATAATACTCAAGTTAAAATTTTAATATGTGTTTGGACCTCAACATCGATAATCCACCGTTTTATTCTTTGTGCTATTTTTTCTAGTTCTTTTTTTTTTAAATCGTTATTTATGTCTTAAATGATTAATCTATTGTTTAGAAAATAATAATTTTGTTGTTAGTGTACAAATTTTATAAAATAAATTAAAGGGCTCTTAATATGATTTTGCCTCAGGCCACGAGATTCGTTGAGCCGCATTTATTCAAGAATTTAAAATTTTAAAATCAGTCTTCATCGTAGTATCATATAGGAAATTCATGACACTATCACATAGTTTATAATTTTTCAAGAATCATGGCAGTATTCTGAATTTTTTCACTTGTTTAAATTTAAAATTCATGCCAAAGTTACGGTGTTTCTACATGAAAAAGTGGCTGCTAATTTTCAACAAATTTTCAAACGTCAATTGTTGTTCCAAGATCTATCCGGAAAAATGGATATCCAGTATTAATTGGGATTTTTACGTAACGGTAAAGGCGACAAAAAAAATTCAACAAAAATGACCGTTATGTATATGTGATATATCAATGCTGTATAAATAGTGTATAATCATGTATGTATGGTATATAGTTATGTAATAGAGACATATATACCCAGTGGCGTAGCTAGAAATTTCAAGAAGGGTGTCAAAGAATTGTACGCGAGTATATTTTTTCTTTTGGATGAATGAGTGCACTAGAAATTTTAAAATTAAACTACATAATATACATGAATTTTTTTGAAGAAAAGTAGGTAATATACAGTAAAAATTTGAAAAAAAAGAGGCTTAATGTTGTTGCTAGCAAGATTTGAACTCTCAACTTGGCTCTTTCAAGGCACCTTAAATTACTAGGCTACAACATCTTGTTGTGTTAAGGGTGTCCAGAATACGTTATTTAAGCACTTTGTCTATTATTTTACTTGTATATACGGTATAATTTTCCGACTTGAACACCCTAAAGACTATGTAGCTACGCCCCTGTATATACCTATACATTGTTTATACAATATTTACATGTTCTCACAAAGTTAGTTTTTTTTTTTTCAATCCCAACCAACTCAAATCTCCTCTAAACAGTTCCAAATTTTTTTATATGAGTTCCTCTCATTGTTTCAAGTCTTTTGATATGTTATTCACTTGAAACGATTCAAGTTTGTGGCAGGTCAAATTTTAAAATTTGATCTTCGAAGTTCTTCAATGACAAATTGTTTCATTTTTCCTTCTCATACTTCAACTATCCTAGTCTTACTTTCCACATCTTGTCCTCCACCATAGCCACTCCCACCTCGTCCCGAACCACATTTTCCAACACTACAACCTAAACCTGCAATTCTCAGAAACGGGCCCGGGCCCATTTACAATGTCGATCCAGTTTCTTCCTCAGTTCAGGGCCCAAAAAAGGCTCATTTTTATCCTTCATCTAATTATACGTTTTCCTCTTCTTTTTTCCCCCCATTAAAAACAGAAATTACTTTAACACAAATAAAATAGGGGGAAAAAGCCTATATATATAAGTAGATTTGTCCCTTATGTAATGTAGGATTCTGTGGAATATCTATTAGAACTTCTTTATGTAATGTAATTAACTTTTTGCGTCGGATTATACTCCAAATTCATGAAGAAAAAAAAAAAAAGCAATGAAAAAAAACTGGATCTTTGAATTTTCTAAGGAACATATTACTTGCAACTTGCTAATTTTATTTTTTTTAAATTACAAGTTGTTTTGATCTTTAATGACCGACAAAAGTTGCACATAAAATTAGATTAGTCAACTTTTTTTTTCTCTCTCTCACTAAAAATTAAAATTAAAAAATGAACAAAATCAATAGATTCTCACGAACCAAATTCTTTCTTCTTGATATTTTTGTTCCTTTCAAAATGGTATATTTAGGGAATAAAATATTGGTTTTTAAAATTTTTATTTGGGGTGAAAAAGACATTTTTTTTAATTTCATATAAGGAGAAGGGAATTATATTCTTTTAAGATAGATTTGGGTAGGGGACCATATGGCCTTTGGACTATTAAAATTGATTTGGTTTAAACAAGATATATTACTAATTATAATTAGTGTTATTACACCAAGTGACGGTGCCTTATTCTCAAGAATAATCTTCTTTAATTATCAAATTTTTAATGAGAAATTGAATAATAATTATGTATAATGTAGAGGAAGACACTTAATTATTCAAGTAAGAAGTGTAATGATATACAATAGGTACTAACACGAGTAATTTTAGAACTAATTAATGTATTATTTATGTAAAGAAAATATATAAGACAAAGATAAAGGAGATAAATAAATTAAAGAAATGTGGTATTGTTTTAATTATTTATATGACGGCTGATAAGTGATAAGAATAATTGTACATATAGTATCTTACAATATAAGCACGTGAAACTTTTTTTATATCTGCAAATTGTATGCAAATCAAATCACATTTCAACTTTGATTGGTTTGTGAGATCTTATGATAGAAGCAATATGGATTTACACAAATCTAGGGACGTGCACGCTTGACAAAATTCTGATAAAATCAAATCCTTTTTTTTGGTATATATATCTTTAAATTATCATGTTCCAAAACAAAGAGTTCTCTAATTATTGGTCAATAGAATATTCATGTAACTTCCACTTCCGTGAAGGTCAATCGAGTTGATTGAGCATAAGATTTTTCATATAAGGGCACTAAGTTTCATATCATTTGTATGCATTTTTTCGATCGAGCTTGTCACATTAGCTTAACTTGTTTAGTATGAATTATATCTTCTATGTGATTTGCAGGTTATTGTAATAGAGCAGAGTTTATTTAAAGCACGAGTAGCAAATTGCGGGTCCTTACTAAAAAAAAAAAGAATATTTATGTAACTGTTCAATTGGACTATGATTGCCAACTCGGTTTTGACACGAATATTAATTTTCCAGCTCATACTTTTTTGTTGTTATTAGTATTTTTTTCTATTTTTTCATAATTAACTTTTCATTGGTATATGATATCTCAGTCAAAAAATGTACTTTCCGACAGCTTGCTTCTTGTTGGTGGAAGAGTGACTAACATATGATTTTGGATTATCTTTTTCTAATAATATTACACTTTTTATCACTCGGTACTAATCTAAGTCTAGCCTCTTTTTTTTTCTTTTTTTTTCCAGTGCGGTTCACACGTATTTTAAATTTTAATTTATTTTTCAAAAAAGTTTTGTAAGGTATCATTATTTTTTGTTGAGTTCAGTTTGATGATCAACAAACAATGAAATGACATTGTGGTGAGCTGGCTATTGGTGAAGAACACAGTCATGCTCTATAAGTTCTTAGATAGAATTGTCACATAATCGCATTTGAATTAGGAGTAACTTTCAATAATAATGATATAATCAATGTAATTTAACAAGTGAGATATATGGAGAGCGTGATGTGTATGCAATCTTATTTCTATCTTGTGAATATAGAAGAGTTATTTTCAATAGATCATCGGCTCAAGTTAAGTAAAATAAAATCACGTATGGAAAGGAAAATATAATACAACAAGTAATATTAAAATTGGAGAACATTAATGTATGGGATAAGGGTCTGAAAAATATCCCAACTTTGGTCGGATTTGCTGTTGCGTTACTAAACTTTCATGAGGACCTATTACCTCCCTAGACTATTTAATACTGTATTTTAAACATATATATTTGCCCACGTGGACATAAAAAATAATGCAAAATTATAAATAGTAATGTGTCCACGTGGGCACATATATACCTTTAAAATACACTATTAAATAGTTCAGGGGGTAAAAAATACGGTATTAAATAGTTTAGGGAGGTAATAGGTCCTTATGAAAGTTTAGTATCGCAACAGCAAATCCGACCAAAGTTGGGGTATTTTTCAAACCCTTATCTCTTAATGTATTGTGTGAGTGAAAATGAGTCCTAATAAGAGGTACTGGATATCGCTCAACGACCTACTAACCTTCTACCATAATCGTCAACCTTCATATCTTCCTATCTATGACTATATCCTTGGAAATTAAGTATGTCTATAATAATCATCTAATCTTTTCAGTATTTCTTTGGCATACCTCTATCTTTCTTATATTTGTGATTTCCAACCTCTCGCACCTCCTCAAGTAACTTTCACGCATAATTATTTGAATCGTGTTATAGGATAATACTCAAGGAAAGTCGTATTTTCTAATCATACCTCCTACATTCTTTAGGGTGAGGAAATATCTTTTTCATTGTGTTTATCCCCCTAATTGTTGCTAATAATGCTGGTTTATACATTGCATTGAGAGAATTATGAGATCAAAACTAATTAGAAACAATCACATGTGTTGGTTAGAAAGATCAATCTAAAGAGCCAAGGCCGTTCATGTTTGAAGTGATTTTCAATTCCTCAATTGGTCAAAGTTAGTTTAGTAGATATTTTGAGTTGTAACCTAATTCACTCGTTCAAGAAGTACTTTAATTTGTTAGGTATTTTTTTGCCCTTTTAATTAGGCAAAAATCACTACAAAAAAACATTGTAAAAATCGACGGATAGGGTTGATTTAATATTTTTTTCCCTTTTGATTAGGCGAGATCACTACTAAAAACATTGTAAAAACCGAAGGATAGGGTTGATCCAATATATTTTTTTCCCTTTTAATTAGGCGAATCACTACTAAAAACATTGTAAAGACCGACGGACAGGATTGATCCAAAAAATCTAAGGAAAACCTACCCATTCCGTCATTTTTTTATAAAATAAATAAATAAAAATATATGATTATAAGAAAAATCGATGCAGTCCCTTGATTTTTGAAGCGCATAATTGCAGTTTATCAAAAGAGGTTTACAGGTTGAGTAGTAGAATTATTCAAAACCATAGTCCATAGAAAATACTTGAGTTCGATTTTAAGTATTTATATTTTTAAATATTTTTGAAAAACCAACCCCTGTCCATTGGTTCTTTGAAATCGAAATGCTGAAATTCGACGTTACTTGAGTGCGTTCGCTAGAAAAGAACTTAACTCTGTACGTTAATTTTAACTTATTTTTTAGTAGTGAATAAAATTAGAAGTGTAACTATATATAATCGAGTGATTGTATGCGTTAAAGGGGTAAAGGAAGTCCCTTAGTTAGGTACTTATTAAACATATTAATTAATTGGAGACTTGGCGCTCGAAAAGCCACTCAAAGGCATCAGTGGAATTTCGTTGATTCTAAAGGCTACTTATGATTAACAATAGTAATTATTATAATAATAATTAAAGAAAATCTGTTGGTAGTTTGAAAAATGGAAGCATGCTATTATGATGGCTAAAAGCTAAAATATCAGTGCTGTCAGTTTATCTTGAAAAAATCTAATGAAAAAAAAATGTATTTACAAATAATTAAAAAAAATAAGAAGGGTGGGGGGGTTGAAGGAATTTTTTAATATTATCTTTGTGAAGAAGGGAATTAATGAGAGTAGTGGAGCATAGGGAATGAATCAAATGTATGAAAATTCTTTTATGTATATGATTAGAGAATATATAATTGATCAATTTGGCAATTATGCATGTGTTATTTTAATCATTTAATTAGGAACCTGATACCTTTAGTCTAACTAGATTTTGGAATCATCTTAGAGTTATATATCAAGATTGGAACTAATTATTCATATTTAATTTGGTTTAGTTAAAATCAAGTATATGATAATTCTCTTTTTTTTTTAACATGTGAAATATTAATTATTAAAAACTAGAAATTAGTACAAAACATTGTAGGTGCTTCAAGAGTACAATAGTTTCTAAGTTGAGTCAAATTGTTATAAGTAGTACTAATGACCTTCCTAACAAAAGGATAATGATTGTATTTCGTCTTTGTTTTATCTTTATTATTCACTTTTACCTATCCACTTTAGCATATTAAAAGATCAGAATATTTTATTTTTTTAAAATCGCGCCATTTTTTACCTGCACATATATGCCTTTAATTTCGTGCAAAGTGAACCTAGTCAAGCAATAAAAGGAGAAAGGAAAAAGACCTTCCTCGCGCATAGACAAAACATCTTTAGCGAAGTCTCTCCTTCCTAACCTCTCCTACAACATTCATTTCGTCAAAAAAGGATGAAGTAGGAAAATTGACTACTCTATTTGGGCGTGGACCAAGAAAAAAATAGCAATTAAAGGAAAACTAAAATGTATTGGCGAAGAGGAATGACTCTTAATATTAAATACTCATTCTCCAAATCAATTGAGACTATACACCAACTAACATAAATATTATTATAAAATAAGTATTTTATTTATTATTTATTTAAGAAAAAATCATTGTGAAAAGGTAAAAGTAAACATAAGAAATAGTAATCGTGAAGGAACTATAATAAATAACACATATTTTTCTCCAAGTAAGTGGGGTACGTATTGTTGGGAAAACGCGGACAAGCACAAACATATATATGGTAAAAGTAATAGAAATAAAATAGGAAAATAATGACACCAAGAATTTTACGTGGAAACCTTTCAAAAAAGGGAAAAACCACGGGCCAAGAGGAGCAACTGATATCACTATAGTAAGGAATTTTACACTGTGTAGTCACAAATACAATTCTCAAAGTGACTACTACACACTCAAAAGGAATAACACTCTTTTGATTTCCACCTTACTAAAATATCGCTCACACTTTATTTTTCTTCACAAACTATTTTTCTTATATAGTCTATGGAAACCTCACAACTCTCTATATTTTTCTTTCTCTGTGAATTGGTATTTTACAAATGAGCTAATAAGCTCCTTTTATAGAAGAAATTTGTTACCCACCGAAAGTTGTGTTTCTCAACATTTGCTGCCAACTATTGACAATTGCATTGTTGAAAAGCAATAATTGAATAATGGTGCAACAAATGTTGAAAAAACAATAATTGAATAATGGGGTTGGACCCCACAAATCTCCCCATCTAGTCCCATTCACTGGAAGGAGGTATCTTCATCTTCTTTAGAGAGAACTCATACCCATAAGTTCTTTGCATAACTCGAACTTGTCTTTCGATATCGTCTTGGTCAGCATATCTGCAGGATTTTCACTTGTGTGGATCTTTTTGACGTGGAATGATTCACTCACCACTTTCTCACGAATCCAATGATATCTGACGTCGATGTGTTTTGTTCTTGCATGGTACATGAAGTTCTTGCTCAAGTCTATTGCACTCTGGCTGTCACAATAGACAATATACTCTTATCTGATGCAAACCAAGCTCTTGAAGAAATTGCTTGAGCCATATCATCTCCTTGCCGGCTTCAGTAGCCGCAATATACTCAGCTTCAATTGTAGATAGTGCAACACACTTCTGCAACTTCGACTGCCATGATATAGCTCCCCCTGAAAAGTAACAATATCCAGTAGTGGATTTTCTGTTATCAAGGTCACCTGCCATATCAGCATCTGTATAGCCCTTCAAGATTGGATCTGATGCTCCAAAACACAAGCATTCATCTGAGCTTCCTCTAAGATATCGGAGTATCCACTTCACAGCTTCCCAATGCTCTTTTCCCGGATTGTCGAGAAATCTGCTTACAACACCAACTGCGTGAGCAATATCAGGTCTAGTGCATACCATTGCATACATTAGACTTCCAACGACGGAGGAATATGGAACTTTGACCATTCTCTTTTTTTCCTCCCTAGCTGTAGGACACATCTTCTTGCTCAACTTCATATGACCAGCAAAAGGTGTGCTAACAGGCTTAGCATTCTTCATATTGAAGCGCTCTAGTACACGTTCAATGTACTTCTTCTGTGACAAATAAATCTTCTTTTCATCTCTGAGACGAGTAATTCTCATGCCCAAAATTTGTTTGGCATGACCCAAGTCTTTCATAGCAAAAGACTTACGCAACTCTTTCTTCAACTCGTCAATCTTGGAAGTATTCTTGCCCACAATCAACATATCATCCACATACAACAAGAGGATGATAAAATCATTGTCAGAAAAATTTTGTACAAATACACAATGATCTGAAGAAGTTTTCTTATAGCCTTGCTCCCCCACCCCATAACAGATTCAAACTTCTTGTACCAATGTCTAGGAGCTTGCTTTAAGTCATAAAGACTCTTTCTGAGTTTGCACACAAAATTTTCTTTGCCTTCTACTTTGAAGCCCTCAGGTTGTTCCAT
>NW_006239092.1:354602-359685 GCF_000226075.1 Solanum tuberosum | reverse complement strand
ACAGAGATTTCATCTCATCTTGCATGACTTCAATCCATTGATCCTTGTGCTCATCTTCCATGGCCTCCTCATAACATTCAGGTTCCCCCTCGTCAGTGAGTAACACATACTCATTGGGTGAATAACGAGAGGAAGGAACCCGTTGTCTTGTGGACCTCCTAAGCGGAATATTTGATTCGTCCACAACTTCATGAGCAGGAGGATTATCAATAACAATATCATTGTTATTATCAACATCAACATGTTGATTCGATACATGATTATGGGCGTCACCATGATCATCAAGCCCAACAACATCATGCACACTTGTGTGAGGAACTTCATCTAGATGAACTATGCTATCAAAACTTGAAGATTTTAACTTCTCCGCTTTGTCAATATCTTCAATTGTTTGATTCTCCATGAAAATAATATCACGACTTCTCACAAGTTTCTTCTCAATTGGATCATATAGCCTGTAACCAAATTCATCAAGGCCATATCCAACAAAGATGCACTGCCTTGTCTTGGCATCTAACTTTGACCTCTCATCTTTCGGCACATGTACAAAAGCTTTGCAACCAAATACTCTCAAATGGTCATAGGAAACATCATTTCCATACCAAACACTATTTGGTACATCACTTTGCAAAGCAACAACAAGAGCTAGATTAATAACATGTGCAGCGGTCAATAAAGCCTCGCTCCAAAATGAGTTCGACAACTTTGTTTCAGAAAGCAAACATCTAACTTTTTCCATCAAGGTCTTGTTTATCCTCTCAGCCAAACCATTTAGCTGAGGAGTCTTATGATGAGTCTTCTGGTGTCTAATACCTTGATGCTTGCAGTATTTGTCAAATGGTCCACAATATTCACCACCATTATCAGTACAAATACATTTCAGTTTCTTTCCAATTTCTCTTTCAATTGAAGCCTGAAACTGCTTGAAGACACCTAACACTTGGTCTTTAGTCTTCAAGACATAAACCCAAAGTTTTCTCGAGCAGTCGTTAATAAAAGTGACAAAGTAGAGTGCACCACCCAATGTCCTTGTCTTCATTGGATCACATAAATCAGAGTGCACCAATTCAATCAACTCTGTCTTTCTTGAAAGAGGGTAAGACTTAAATGAAACTCTATTTTGTTTACCAGTCAAGCAGTGCTCACATTTTTCTAATTTAACACTTTTGAAATTTAACAATAATTTCTTCTTGGCTAGAACATTAAGTCATTTCTCGCTGATGTGGCTAAGCCTCTTGTGCCATAACGTTGAAGAGTTATCACTCTCAACCGCAGTTACCATATCGACACAAGCAGAAGCCGTAGTCCAGTATAGACCATGACGTTTGTTACCACGAGCCACAACCAAGGAACCCTTAATGAGTTTCCATTTTCCATCACCGTTGGTACTAACATATCCTTCATCATCCAAAACATCAACAAAAATCAGGTGCAGACGAACATCAGGAGCATGTTTCACATTGTTCAAAACTAGTTTAGTTCCAACACTAATTTCCAAACAAACTGTACCAATACCAACCACCCTAGAAACAGTCTCATTACCCATACTCAAGGTTCCAAAATCACTAGGAGTATAGGAAGAGAAAAAGTCCTTCCTTGATGTCACGTGAGATGCGGCACCAGTGCCCACAACCCAGTTTGACTCATAATAAGCAATATTTATCATATCTGCATCAAGGACGGTAACAAGATCTTCGGTGGTGACAGTGGCTAGGCAATTTTCATTGCCATCTTCTTTAGTTTCCTCTTTCTTTTTGTTCTCCCTCTTCAACTTCCTGCAGAACTTCTTTGTGTGCCCTTTCATGCCACAATGATAACACTCAATATCCTTAAGTTTGCCTCTGGATTTGCTCATATTTTGTTCTCTATTCTGAGAACCACGAGTTTTGTTTCTCCCCCTAGAGCCAGTTATCAGGACAACCGACGAAGAAGAACCTTGAGGATTTCTTCTCATCTCTTCGTTCAAGACACCACTCTTGGCGGAATCCATTGAGATCACACCATCCGGAGCAGAATTTGACAATGAAGTTCTAAATGTTTCCCAAGTGTCTGGTAGGGAACCAAGTAGAAGCAAGCCTTGAATTTCTTCCTCAAATTTGATGTCCATAGAAGATAATTGGTTCATGATCCCTTGAAAATTATTCAGATGGTCTGTCATTGGAGAACCATCATGATACTTTAAACTCAACATTTGCTTTATCAAGAACATTTTATTGTTGCCAGTTTTCCGAGCATACAAACTTTCAAGATGCTCCCATAGGGTTCGAGCATGTGTCTCCCCAGAAATATGGTTCAATACATTATCGTCAATCCATTGCCTAATGAATCCACAAACCTGTCTATGCAACAGATTCCACTCTTCATCTGTTTTATTATCAGGCTTTACAGTGGTAAAGACTGGTGGTTGATAAAAAATCTTGACATAAAGCAAATCTTCCATTTTCCCCTTTCAAATGGCATAATTAACACCATTCAAAGTAATCATTCTACTTGTGTTAGCTTCCATTGTTTTCCCCAAAAAAAATAGTTATTGCAAATCAAAGTAAATCTTTTCTGATGTGGAAGTTCAGACTGTGCTGCAACCACAGAGCATACTCAGATAAAACTTTGGCTCTGATACCAGTTTGTTGGGCAAACGCGGACAAGCACAAACATATATATGGTAAAAGTAATGGAAATAAAATGGGAAATTAATGACACCAAGAATTTTACGTGGAAACCCTTCAAAATAAGGGAAAAACCACGGGCCAAGAGGAGCAACTGATATTACTATAGTAAGGAATTTTACACTGTAATCACGAGTACAATACTCAAAATGACTACTACACACTCAAAAGGAATAACACTCTTTTGCATTTTCCCCTTTCAAATGGCATAATTAACACCATTCAAAGTAATCATTCTACTTGTGTTAGCTTCCATTGTTTTCCCCAAAAAAAATAGTTATTGCAAATCAAAGTAAATCTTTTCTGATGTGGAAGTTCAGACTGTGCTGCAACCACAGAGCATACTCAGATAAAACTTTGGCTCTGATACCAGTTTGTTGGGCAAACGCGGACAAGCACAAACATATATATGGTAAAAGTAATGGAAATAAAATGGGAAATTAATGACACCAAGAATTTTACGTGGAAACCCTTCAAAATAAGGGAAAAACCATGGGCCAAGAGGAGCAACTGATATCACTATAGTAAGAAATTTTACACTGTGTAGTCACAAATACAATACTCAAAGTGACTACTATTGATTGAGAGAAAAAAGTGGGGGATAAAAAAGCTAGTTTGCTGGGGATTGTTCGAATGATAAATATCTTTTATCTTTAATTTTAAGGTTATGGATTCGAGATTAAAAAAATCCTAACTAAAAGATACATATTGCCTTTATCTTTTGAAAACATATAAGGTATTGTGTTTTGATACATTGATAAATTAAACAGTACTAAATTCTCTCAAACATTGCGGTGTGTAAATTCTTCAAGAGCAAAAACTCCATTTCCTATTGATTGCATCATCTCATAATTCAAAAAATCAAAAGTCTTTATATTAATTTACTTCTCTTCAGATGTGGATAATCTTTACCTTATTATCTTTGAATAGATATCAGTATAACAAATTTGACAACGATATAACAATTTGTATAATACTTATCAGATATTTGGAAAAAACATACTAACATGTAATATAAATAAGGTTGTGAGTGTGTACATTATAAAAAAGGGTCAACTTACAAGTAACATGGGATGTTAGTTAATTAATTCACAAATAATATCAATTATACAAAAAAAAATTTATTGTACAGGCTTTTAAGATATTTTTTAATGTACTTAAAAAGGTATGTAAAAATTGTTGCGCAGAGCATAATGAAGCCTTCCAAAAGCCAAGGTGCACCAAGCATTAAGGGAAAATTTGAAAGAGACATTAGCATCATTGATAATTATTAGTGGAGTAAAAATAAAAATAAAATAGGTACGATCTCTCACTTTACAATATATATCTCCAATAATTATGTTCTAAGAACTTGGCTAATTGCACTTTGATGAACATGGTTTTGCAATAGAGAGATGTCCACATAAGTCACTATAAAATACCTTAATTAAAGATAAAGCTAAAAGTTGCCTAGGCACAAACAAACAAATGTAATCTATATTTTTTTAGACTCTTCCCAACTTATTACTTTTTCTTCTTTTTATAATTTTCCTTTTGCAATCTTAATAGCTTGTGTTGGATATATGGGCAGATAAATACTTATTCGCATTAAATGTTTATATTCAATTAATAATTTTTAATCTTAATTAATTATAATATATGCCTTACATTCATTAATTATGTGTAAATATCTGATGCGAGTAAATTCCTAAAACTTAAATCATTAAACATCTCAATCAAATGAAAGATTTCTTTTACCAAAATAGAAAGAGGGCTCGACAAGTAATGACAATTAGTTTGGACCAAAATGTTGTATAGATGGAACTACAGCCACACACCACGTGTAGCTGACCCACTTCCCACTTTGGGTTCACACACTAACACAAAGATGCCCCCCCTAAGGAAAATGGAAACATAACAACATTAGCTACCCCACTTTTAATACATATACTTCTATATTTTAATTTGATATAAAGTTTTAAATCAGTTCAAAGATTTTTGAATTTTGTGATTTTAAATTATATATATATATTAAAATATTTTTTAATATTATTATCTTTAAAATGTTACGTGAAAAGTTAAGATTAAGGAATTAACACGAAGAAATTATTCTCTAACTAGACAAAAGTTAAGATAAAATAAAAAATAAAAAGAGGATTTTGTTCCTTTTTAGTTAGTATTTATATATAATTAAAAATACCTAATCTATAATAGTTGAAGAGTATTAAAATTCAAGCTCATGATCGTTAGAACGCATAAAACTCATCACTATCTCATAGAAATATTGAAATCATACCATATTACATGAAATTGCTACTTTCTCTATGATATTATCACACAACTACCCGCTTAGAAGACCAGCATGACACGAAAAAAATAAAGAAAAGGATAATTTGGAGATTAATTTGGGGGGGGGGGGGTGTTGGTGGGTGGGGGTA
>NW_006239092.1:313931-353949 GCF_000226075.1 Solanum tuberosum | reverse complement strand
AGTGGGAAAAAAATTGGGGGGGGGGGGGTGTGCTTGAGAGAGGTTCTTAAAAGGGAGAGTGAGTGGGGGAGGTGGCACAAGTGGATGGAGCATTTTGGGCCAAAGGGCCATGATTAGTGGGCCCAGATGAATCATCGCCAGGCAAAACTACTCAAAAAGTGAAATTGGGCCCATTGGCGTCTCCGCTTTTTGCTTCTTAAAACTACCTGTGGGCCCAATTCAGTATTTAACTGAAAGAATCAATTTTTTTTATAGTTATAATGTGGCAGTTTTTTCAGTTAAAGAGACTTAGGAACTCTCTCTGCTGCACCCATTACATGCCAAGTAACCAAATTATTCTTCCCCATTAATTATGGAATTTTGAACATTACAATTTATTTATTTATTTATTTTAATTTAATAAAATAATATTAAGAATAAATCTCCTATTGAGATCAAGATTAGATTTGATACTCATGAGGATCAAGTTTGATTCTACCAAGATTTTAATAATTAATTCATCCAAATTAGATGGGCAGAAATAATTCTAACCATTTTAGAATGGGTATTATTGTAATATCCATAAAAAGCAATTTATTTTTTTATTTTTGAAAAAGGGCAGAATCGACTTTAATTACCCAATAGGAAAAAGAAAGACTTCTTTAATGTGATAGAGAAGTGAGCAATTTATTCACGTACAATTTTTATGAATCTTTTCTTAACATTTAAGGTAGCTCCACATAGATCGTTGAAAAATCGAGATGTAATATGGTCCAGTAATTGGTTAATAATATATATCACTTGAATATAAGATCTTGATGATATTGAACGTTTTAATTTTTTTGTGTATGTTAAGATTCACGAGTTTACCCCACCTAAAATTAAATGAAAAACTTAGCAATTTGATAGCGACGATCAGTGTTCCACAAATAATTTGCCAACGAAGTGCTCTAATACATAGTTTCAAATTAGGAATGCTGGTGGTCGGTGTATAGGTGATAAGGTGAATAATATTTATACAATTATGGCCGAAAGTTCTTTTATTATTTGGTTAGGTTACAGAAATAAATGTCAGTCTATCTTTTTAAAAAATAAAAAAATATAATAAGTAGTGTGTTTGTACCGTAGTATTTCTGCCATTTCAATTTGTAATTTGTGTGTTCTACTTTTATTTTTAGTCCATTTTAAAAGGATTGTTTTTTTTTTCTTTTTGATCTTTAATATCAATTTTTTAATGACACGTTTAACTACAAAATTAAAGGACAATTTAATAGATTTGACATATTTTTAATTTAAAACCAAAAAATTTAAAGATGTTATTTACTTTTTAAACTCCAAGTCAAGTCATTCCTAATCCATACCTATTTAAAGGGTAATATATTCCTTCAAAAAAACATCTCGAATATCTCATAAACTATTGGAATATTCATAAAGAAATCAAGATATGACCGGACTCTTTTAACATTAAAACACTTCAAGAAAATCCACAAAATCCTCCTTTCATAGAGATCAAATAACTTCTAAGGAGTTCCAAAACATTCTATGTTTGAGAAATACGCAGCTAACAATTTTTGATTCACAAAGAACATTCAGAGAGAAACATAATTGTAATCACATTATATATAAATAAAATATTCTTATTTCTTCATATTTTGTTTATGATGGAAGTTTATTTTCCGTACATTAAAATTTGTTGCAAACAAATTGTCAAGTTCAGTGGGATCAAATCTGTCTCTTCGATCTCTCACAAATCATATCTGAAAATCTGAAGCCATAAAATCACAAATATAAAAACTCCATAATTTATAGATACTTCAAGTCTCATTTTTCAGTAACAAGACAAACAAAATAAGACGGAGAAAGTATTTATTAACTATATCTTATATCATGTAATCTACGTAACACTAAACTTTTGAACCAAAATTTATTAGAATATTAGTTGTAATCCTATCATATCTTCAGATTGATTAATTAATATTCAATTCTAGATCTCTTAAAGTATTTAGATTTATCATACTTTGATATTGATAATCCAAATCAATCTTAAAGACGTTAATTAGCTAGTAAGAAGAAAAACATACCTTCTGCGATAATTACAAATGAATGTCAATTTGAAAAAAAAGTGTTAAAAACGTTAAATAGTATATCTAAAATGAGTGGATGATAAGGACACATACCTAATTATATTTTTAATAAGAGTTTGACAAATAACACTATTTTTCTCAAAAAGAAAAATAATGCAAATTTATGAATAGTATATGGCCATTGTGTCGTTTATGCACACGGACTTAACACGTACCAAATATGATGTTACATCAAAAAATATTTCTACTCGTTAAGCATTATTCTGCATGTCTTTTCACAAAAACAGTAGTTGGCTTTGATCTCTAAGTGAAAGAGACTTGACTTTAATTTCTCACTATTTTGACGATGAATCAGTTTTATAAGTAATATACATCGTTAATGTAAATATTTTTTATATGTAATAAGCTATCTTTATTTACTACTTTCTTAGTTTCACAAAGAATGATCTAGTTTGATTTGGTACGGAGTTTAAGAAAATAAAGAAGACTTTTGAATCTTGTGGTCCTAAATTAAAGTTATGTCAAATGTACAAAACTGCTCTTTAATCTTGTGGCCTTAAACATGTCACGTGGAAAACTGAAATTAAAATGTTATCAAAATAAGAAAGAGGTCATTCTTTTTTAAACAGACTAAAGAGGAAATGAGGTCATTCTTTTTTAAATGGAGGGAGTATTACATGTAGGTTGTAACACATTTCATTCTCAAGGCGTTACACTTCACTTTCTAAAAAGATTTACATGTATATATCAAGAATATTGCCGTGCTTCGCGCGGTTATAAATCTATTAGTAAATAGATGAATATTATTTTATAATATATATACAATTGATAAATAATTATTGTTGAAACTTATGTGTTGGTTGATTGTATTTTCTAAAATATTACCCTTATTTGGATGGTTAGTATATGTTATATTATATTGTTAATTTTAATATATATATATATATATATATATATATATTTGTTTTAATTGTTCTATAAACTTTATTGTATCGTATTGTTTAAATTTATTGTTAGATAACGACAAACTATAAATAATATATATTTTATATTTGAAAGGATAAAATATAAAATAATAATTTGAATGCACTTAACAGTCATAATGTTGACAAAAATAAATAGTCATAATTGTATAATGATTTTTAATGGTTGAAAATGAAGTGAAGAGATTTTATTTGACTTCTAAATAAAAATATGAGAATATTTTACGTGATTTTCTCCCTTATTTAAGACTCATAATTATATAAGAAAACTTTTTGATATTCCAGTATGTTAGACAAATATATTTAGAGAGATAGATTTGATGAAATTGGAAGAAGATTGAAGAAAGAGAGATATTTGATGAAATTGATCATCAAATACTGAATTTGAAAAGACAAAATATAAAATAATAAGTTAAATGCAATTTAACATCATAATTGTATGATAATTATTTTAATGATTGGAGAAATGAAGTGAAGAAATTTTATAGGAATTCTAAATAAATATTTGAGAAGATGGTTAAATTATTATTCAATCGATATTAACATTCTATATTATTACGTGATTTTCTTCCTTATTTAAGACTTATAATTATGTACGGAATTTTAATAGTGGATATATTAAGATAGTTTTATTTAGAGAAAAAATGATAGGAGAGACATTTTAAGGAAACAAAATAAATGACAATAATGAGGAAATTATATTAATTTTTTGTTTAAGGAAGATGAAAGAAAGAGAAGAAGAGGGGTAGATTTGAAGAAATGTAATAAATGTCAATAATTAATGAGGAAAAATATATAAAAAAAATTACAAGTTTTTTTAATCAAAAAATTACAAGTTTTTTTAATCAAAAAATTAAAAAAATAATTTAAAATTTTGAGAAAAGGGGATAAATAATAATACTATCCAATGAGACATGTCACCTTACTTTTTTTAATCATTTAACTTAGTATTAGATATAGATATAAATTTTTAGTAGGAGAAATACAATGCATATAAAGTTATAATAGCTAATTCCTTAAGTTAAATATTTTTTTTAAAAAAAAAAACACAAATAAAGGAAAATGAGTGATTTAAGATTAATGATGAGATTGAGAAATGTTAGGAAAAGAAGTTTAATAGCATTGGTGATGAAAATAATTAAAATACGACTATCTTAAATAAAATATAGTAAGGTAAAAAAAATAATAAGATAAAATTTTCAGTTTTTAAAATTATGAAATAGGTAAAAACAAAACTATAGAAAAGAAAAATAATAAGTTTTTTTGTTTATAGTTTAAAATATTGAACCAGCAAGTAGTATCTATATTTTTTTAACAGCTAATTAGAAATATCGTTGAGTTTTTTTGCTTGCTTTTTAAAAAAAATAAATTTATATGAATAAATTAGAGCATTGATAAATTTAAATGGACTTACCCACTATATCTAACACACACCCAAAAAAAAATCAAATTCTTTTCAAGGTGAAATCCTATCAATTAATAAATACAAAAATAAAATGTAATTCTTACATTTGAGTTTATTTTTTAAAACGTTTTATAAAGTAAATTATATTTTTATTTTTTTACTTATTTAAATTATTTAAGATTTTTAATTATTTTATTAGCCATACATATTGAAATGATCCCAACTATTAAATACTATTTGAAAACTTGACAAAAATCAATTGTGTTCCTGAACATTACTGAACAAATTTGTATCGGATATATATATAAATTATATGCATGCACACATGTTAATTTATCATGGTATTTTTTATATAATATAAATTTTAGATTTCTTTCTTCTGACTAATATTTGCATGATATCTTGTCCCCAATACGTTTATACAGCATTCTAATAATCTAAAAATTGGATATTTAATTTAACATAATAAACCCTTTTCATGCGGATAATCATAATATATCCTATTAGGAAAAGAACACCTATATATACATAATATAGCCTATTAGGGGGAAAAAACATCTCTCTCTCTATATGCATGTTCATGAATTAATATATAGATTTTTAACTAAAGATGCATAAAAGAAAAAATAAAACAGAAAATACTTTTAAGAAAAATAAATAAATTAGTAGAACAAATAAGTTAAAAGAAATAATGTCAGCATTAATTTTGGCTCTTTTCAAATCAGAAATTACAGTTTTCCTTATCCTCCTCCTAATTTGATATGAATTTCAAAAATATATTAATTTTTTCTCCAAATAATTCTTTCTTATTCTCCTCTTAATTTGATATGAATTCCATAAATAGATTTATTCTTTCTCCAATTATTCTTGTTGCCCTTTGAACATTCTCCACTCTTATAAATTTCTCAACTAAATGAATCCCCCCCCCCCCCAACAAATATCTCTTTGTAGGAAAATTATAGTGCAACAACCTTTCAAAAAGTGTTTTATATTGAAGAGGTGCGCTTGTTGCATGACCTTTCTTCTTACACTAATACACTCTCTTTCTCTTTTTTTTCTTTTCTTTTCTGGATGAAGTAGAATTATGTATAATCTTGCTAATACGAAGTAGGACAAAATTTGTTGACATTATGAATTGCTTATGGAGTCATGACGATGACGTCGATATACATATAATATCAGATCGATGAAATATATTGTTAATAGAAATATATAAACAATGTGATATTCAGAAATTGATTGACGTGAAGAAGAAGAAGAAGAAGAGGCAAAGGAGTCTATTGTTGTTGCTTATGTATGATCAAATGTTTGCATTTTATAGGCTAAATATAAACTATTGTGGAAAATGAAATGTTTTGGTCTCTTCATCTTCTATTTACTTAAATGTATATTAATATGAGATTAAAGGAATGTAATTTATTGGATAATGCATTTAAACACTTTCAGTTTTTTTAAAATGTAAATTTAAAATAGAAAAAAAATATAAAATGTCAAAAAAGAAGATAAAAGATAAATAAGAATGTTGAGCATAGAGAGGTGTCACATCAGATTGTTTTTATCCAGCTTTATCTTGAGTTACAGTTTGCGTACTAAGTACGTGATTAAACACACACACATATATTTATATGTATATAAAAGTTGATGTTTAATTATTTAATTTTATGGTTTTATGTTATTTAATTAGTTAAACGAGAGAAAAAATATTCATAGGTTTGACAATATGGCATTCCTAGCTTGTCGAAGAAGCCACAACGTAGAACACACGTGCTTCATTTGTCTGGTCTGGACTTCCTTGTACAACTAATCAATTATGCGCCTAAAAAAATATGCTCGTGATTGTATTTAGTAAATCGAAAAAACAATTAATTAAAACAAATAAATGTCAAAAGTCCTGATATAATTTTCAAAAGAAAAATTTCCAGAATTAATTGTCCGTTACCATAATATTCACGTCTTTTACCATGAAGTCAAAGTGTAAACACTTTACTCTATGCCATTGATGATTATGGTGATTATAATAATAATAAATAAAAGAGTTTTAGGTTATATACATTGGCGTTACTTGTAAGTAATTTGTTTATATTATCAAATAATTTAAAGGAAATTTATAAATAAGTCTCTTACAAATATAAGATATATATAATTTTGAAAATAATTAGATAGATTACCGATCATGCAGAAAAATTAAAGTTACATCCGCTCAACCAATTCAATCATTTTGATGATAAAATTTAGTCTTTAATGTATATTCCTTCCGTCTCATATTAGTTGATCACTTTTCATTTTGCATGGTGCTTAATAAGTAAGAAAATAATTTTACTAATTCACCCCTTAAAAATTCTTTGGAAATTTAAAATAAACGTGAACACTTTCAACAAAAAATAAAATAATTGCAAGGATAATATAGAAATAGTTTTACTAATGCTTTCTTGATTTAGTGAGGTGGACAACTATATGGGACACTTATTTTTAGTATAATGATCAACTAATATGACACGGGGGAGTAATATTGTTGAATGTTAAATATATCTAAATTCTAATCACCCCTTTGAATACAAGATATAGAATTTAGTATTATTATTTTTTACTTTGGTACAACAAATTAAATATCAATAATGGTAATGCAGAAGAAATTATTGGCAGGTAAATATTCTCATCCTAGGTCTTATTATATATATATTCAACATTGTCAAATAAATTTTCCAAGATTCCTTGCCATTTTTTTTATTTGAGGTGATTCTTTAATTCTTTGAAACTTTCTTCAATCTTCATTATGCATGTATGTTATAAGTTGATTACTAGAATCAATTAAAAAGGATTTTACAACCCCATATAATTGACACAAAAAAGTATCTAGTCACATGTTCATTGGCCGTTAATCTTGACTATAGTAGTAATTTTTTTTGATTTCCCACCCATTTTCTGTATTGAAGCCCGATTAAATCCGAATCGTACACTGCTAGGTCTATACGGGGGTGGCGCTCCCAACAAATTTTTCTCTATATCCAAAGCTCGAACTCAAAATCTCTGATTAATCATTATTGTGGATAAGTCCCAGCCACATTGCACCACAACCCATCGTTGGTGTAGTAATTAAAGACAAATTGAAGTCAAAATTCGAGTTAGGTCTCTCTTTATATTGGGATTCTCAAAGGAGGAATTAACCAGGAAGGAAGGTTTCTAAACCTAAAAGTTATTCCCTTTTTATTTTCAAAAGGTATGAAATCAAATATTCATGTCTTTGAAGTTTGAACCTAGCATACATAATTACATAGTAGTAACATTTAGTTTGCCTAACTTTCTCTTTTGACAATTGTCGTTTATAGCAATAAAAAATATATGTATATATATTCTTTCTCTTTTTAAATTACTTATTCTATATCTCATACTAATTAATATACCACATGGAAAAAGGATCATTAGAGAATGTCAAATTAAGCATCTTTATGGTCTCCGTTTGCGTCTATTCATTGGTTGAAGGGCTTAATTTGGGATTAGAAAAGCATAAACGGACCCATGCATTGCATTTACAACAAATGTAGAACACTACCCAAAAATAGTTACAACTCTAGCTATAAACTTCGCCGTTAATCTGTCAATAGTCATTTATAGTTAACAGAATTTTATCGCTAAATAAGACTATAGCAATAATTTTTACTGTTTAATTACCAAATTTATCCGATGATATTTTATATTTTTATAGAAAAAGTAAGGGAAATACTTTTTCCGTTCACTTTTACTTGTCATATTTAGACTTGACACATCTATTAAAATAATGATTGTATAACTATTTTACCACATTATTTTTATTAACAATATATCTTTTTTTGATATGTTAAACGTAACAAGTAAAAATGAACTGACGGAGTATATACAAATTTAAAAAATGTGACTACTTTAAGAAAAGAGTCCAAAAGAGAATCTCTAGCGAACTTTCTCAAATCCCAATAGTAAGAATTAAGGAGAATAAAAGTAATTGACAAATATTCATCATCAAATCTTAATAAATTGGAGTTTGTCTAATTTTTTAAATTTTACTTTTTATGTTCCTTGAATATTTCCTCTTAACAAATCGGTGTGGTCGGTTGATTTCATGGATTTTTAAATTTTCCCGATCATTATGCAAAAGTTACTCAATCAACAAAAAGTTAAAAAAAATAATTATTTTTCAATATATTCCCCACCCCCCACCCCCCACTCTAGGCCATGCTAAAAGAAAGTTTGATTCTCACCTTAAATTCTACTAATACAATTTCCACGAAAAAACACTCAACATATTGATTTTTATTTTTTTTTAGTTGTTGTAATAAGAAAGAATAAAAATTTGTTATGTGGCCCAATGACAATAGAAAGGACATAAAATAATGGAAAGATGAGTTCATGCAGACAAGCACTATACTACTCCCTCTGTCCCATTTTATATGAGGTACTTTGACTCGGCACGGAGTTTAAGAAAGGAAGGAAGACTTTTAAAACTTGTGGTCCAAAATGAATGATAGAAATTTGTGTGGCTGTAAATCATTTCATTAAGGGTAAAATAGACATTTTATAGCTAAATTGTTACTTAAAATAGAAATGTGTCATTCTTTTTGGGACTGACTAAAAAGGAAAGTAAGTCATATAAATTGGGACAGAGGGAGTACTATGTTTTAATTAACATTGTAAAAAAAAAAAAAAAAAAAGGACAAGAAGCTGCTGGTTTTTTTTCACGCAGTTGGTTAGGTTTTTAGGGGCAGCTAGTTTTAATTTAAATTTCAAGGGGCGTTATGTACGTAGGGGTTTTAAGGTTTGAGTTAATATTTGGTGGTTATTAGGTCAGGTTGTTTATATGTTTGTTAATTAATTAATTAATTAAAGGCGGTATCTAGAAGTGATCAAGATACTTTAATGTTTTATTAATTAAAGAACTTTTAATTTGGAAGAAATAATTAATGAAAAAAGTGTACTTTTAAAGGTCTACATTTTATAGTGAAGACAATTCTTAGTGGTTGAAGCTTGACATACAAGAAAAATGGAAAAGGTTGACGGTGCAAAGTTTTGAATAAAAATTAATAAGGTCGAAGTTTATGAATAAGGCAACTAAAATGTGGTTGTTGGTCTCTTAGATTGTTTGCTAATTAAGGACCTTAGGTCTTAGAATTGGAAGGCATTGGGGATTTGTACCGTTATTTGGTACGTGAGATAAGGTGAGATATTTCAGAATTAAATCTTAAATATAACTGAGTTTGGTAGATGATATAAGTTTACTCCCAACTTAAGATCATTTCATTCCATCTCCTACGTGCGATAAGTTAGTCCAGGAATTATAATTCAAAACTATCATCTCAAAATAATTTAATTCACGTACCAAACAACTAAATAATACTAAAACCCAAAAATAATACTAATATATGTTAATTTTAATATATATTATAGTAAGTTGTATGTATTACTTTTCAAATTACTATATTCGCCTATAATGGATGGTTGCTATTTGCTTGGTATGGCGTGATAATGTAGACATTATTTTATTATATAATGTATAAAAACTAAACTCTTTTTAATTTATGAATAGTCGATTTAGTCGATTTTTTTAGTAGCCGCACCTATTCAACATATTATATTTGATAATGAAATGTTTAAGAATCATAAATATACTCAAAATAGAAATCTTAATATGTGTATGAAATTGATGGGGTGAAGCATTCAATTGAAGTAAGAGTTTGCTTCTAGAATTGTACTCTCTTCAATTTAAAATAAATGAATTTTTATCACTTTTTCTATAGTCCAAAACAAATATTTTTACAAAATTCAAAATCATATTAATTATTCGTTTTTTTTTTTTAAAAAGAAGAGCTTTTCAACTATATATTTTCAACAAAAGGTAATATACTATCATCAACCAACATTTTCAAGAGGTGTGCCATCTCCAAAAAAATATATTTATTTTGAATCGAAGAAAGTATAAGATTTATGCATTATAATTATTCTAGTAGGATTGAGGTGCCTTTCGTTTTTTCTTTTTCACCCATTTTCCTTCTTTCCCACCTCTTTTAGGTATTTTTTAAGACAAATATTAAATTTTTTTCATCCATATATAATACTATACCACATTCTAATATAATTGTAAAATTGAAATATAAAACGAAAACATAAATAGTAATGATAAAAGTGAGTAAAAACCAAGTATACTTCCAAAAATGGAAGGAATGTATTTATTTAGAGAAAGTTTTTTTTTTCAATTGTCAGTTAGGTTGATTTATTGATTGGTAAAGATTCCATCTAATTTAGAAATCCCACAGATTTCTAACAACTTGCGTAAACAAATTTCCAATATATTTCTTTGGAGCCTTATAATTGGGAAGCTAAAGTTAGTAGCTAGCTAAGAATCAAAGTGAATTTGGTAAAATTAAAACTTATTCTACTTGTAGTTAAAATGACGACACCAAACAAATGAGTTAGATTTTTCAAACTAATTAGAAGTAAATTAATTGAACTTGTCTACATAACTATATTATTGATTTCATTAGCATGTGAATTGGATGCAAACTTTGCTATACGTTTATTTGCTTTGGAATTGATATTCTAACTATGTCCCGTTTGTCGTTTTGCTATTGTTTTTCTCCTTTTTCTTTAGCATGATTTCTTTATTATTATATTTTCTTTCTATTCATAAGTTTGATATGTATTATTTGAACAGAAGGTCTGTCGAAAATAACATTTCTGTATTCACTATTTGGAGGGTAAGGTTGCGTATACAATCACCTGGAGCTCTTATGTGGAATAGTTACACCGAATTTGTTGTTGTTGTTGTTGAAATTGATCCCTATCTAAAGCCAAACTACCCTCTTAAATAATTTGTTACTATAAACTAAAAGAAAACGACTTCTCTCTTTATACAATCATGTAAACACTAGAAATTTTACCATGAGCATTGAACACAAGTTAAGCATTTCAATTATGATGATTAGAATTAGTATACATTTTACTCGTTTTTTACTCGTTTCTATCACATTTTTGATTGGAGGAATTATTATTTTGTGCGTGTGAGTGTGAGTGTGAGTGTGAGTGTGTGTGTGTGAACTTGAAGGTACATGATGACATTATTGTGAAGCATATAAGTAAGATTTAACTTTAATAAAACAAAGGTCTTAACATTGACATGTTGTAATAATTTGAACTATATTAAAGTAAGTGAAGCTAGCTGGACAAGAAACTTTTTTGTCATCTTTTCTTAATTAAGTGTACCAAAATTGTTTTCATGTCATGAATTGAAATGATTAATAATTGAAATTAGCTAATGATGTAACAAATTAATAATCACAAATAATATATAGTCCAAACTGGGAAAAAAATATATTCTATATATTATGTTTAAACAAAGCAAAGTTCTTGAATGATTGCTAAATTTAGAAATTTCTTCTAGTCCTACTAAATTCACGTTGATCATATGATATTCCCTAAAATTATATTCTATTTTCTTTTTTGTAGTAAAATTTTAAAATTCCATCAACCAATTTATTGAGTATTTTGAGACACAATTAGCTGTCATCTAATTTAGGGTACCATAGCCTAAGGTCTACAATAGAAATTTGAAATGGCTACGTATGTAAAGTCTTTAATTAGGTAATATACCAAGAACTTAAATGGAAATAAAGGGCCCTTTACATGCAAAATGTTACACAACTCCTGTTCTTTGTATTTCGTTTGGCAGACTTAATTAAGTATAAATTTCTAAAGGCAATGAGGTCGTTGACGGATCGTCAATAAAGTGGATTGAGAATTATGAAGTTTCAAATTTAAATTTCAGTAAATACAAAAATATTACTAAATGAGTTCTTCTCATTTGTCTGAAATTTGACGGACTAAGTTATTTAAAATATATTGATAATGATAGATATCTAATTCATGAAATTAATCGATATATGTGAAAAGTATCATAAATTTATAAATAAATAAATTACTCCACCCCTATTTCAAAATATTTAGCACTTACCTTTCAGAAATTCAAATTTTAGATTATTTTTTTAATTACATAAGAATTACATCATATGATACTTTTCGTGTATTTTCAAAATACTAAATTTAGATTAAAAAACGAATTACTCGATTTGGTTCATTTTAAAAGAAATAGTCAATTGGCTCTTCAGTCCTGATAGTTGAAAAAGTGCCAAAAAGATTAGGAAAAAGAAGAAGAATATCATTAGCTGAAAAGGTAACTAAGACCGTTTAGTCGGCTAGATGCATTCTTCCCAAAATTAAATTGAATTACAAGAACTTAATTAGTATCATTAGCTCCTCTTAACCTATAATTAACGGTTCACATTAGCAGATAGTACATTAAATCCAAAACAAGATCACCAAAATACTCTAATTAATCACTTACCAAAATAATAACACCCTCTAATCCATCCCCCCACCACCTACCACCACCAAAAAAGTGAAGAGTTTCTTTTAAGGGTAGGGGTTTGTACTATATGACTTAAAATTACTAACACCTCATTTCTACACCAAATTATATTACTGTATTTCGTTTCAATTCATATGACATTTTTTGCTCGTCAAGATTCAAACTGTATAAATTTTAACCAATATTTTAAAATATATCTTTTATTATATTGACTTGAAACGAGTTGCTAGTTATAATACTTTTTGTATAATTTTTAACTATTGAATTGATCTGATTCAATTTAGCTTAAATAATTAGTGACAATAAAAAAATGAAAAGTATCACATAAATTGAGACGGAAGAAATATTACTATAGAGTTTGTTCAATTTGTGTGACACACTTTCCTTTTTCATTTATCTAAAAAAGAAAGTCACCTTTTATATAATTGAAAACAATTTAACTTCAAAATTATCATTTTACGCTTAATAAAATTGATTTACACACACAAACGATCAAAGAAAGTTTCATACCACAAATTTCATAAGTATTTTTTCCTTTTTAATTTTTTATATCAAATCAAACAATGTCACATAAATTATGATTAAGAATAATGCACTATAATAACATATATAGGTATCATATATTCATCATATTAAAATAAATATCGAGTATGAATAAATTTTATGGGAGCATTAAGTCCGACGCATAGCTGAGTCGTCTAAGGGCACAAAAGGTAAGAGGCGGAAAAAGTGTGGTGCCTTCGTCTCTTTAATGCCCTCTCTCTAACCTATAAATTCACTCCTTCCCCCTTTCTTCTTCCCCTGTCTCACTTCTCTCTCAC
Source organism: Solanum tuberosum (assembly GCF_000226075.1). Classification (NCBI taxonomy): domain Eukaryota; kingdom Viridiplantae; phylum Streptophyta; class Magnoliopsida; order Solanales; family Solanaceae; genus Solanum; species Solanum tuberosum. The sequence goes on along the minus strand of NW_006239092.1, from coordinate 340,288 downwards.
TCTCTTCATTTTCTCTTCCTTTTTTCCACTCAATTAAATTCTCCGTCTTCGAATTTGCTCTGTTTCTCAAATCCTCTGTTTTTTCAACTATCACTTGTGTAGCAAAAATGACTAATCAGAATGTGATAATTTCTGACCCGAGATCAGGATTTGACTCTTCACTCTTATCATTCTCCCCGGCCGTTCCCGGTCCACTACCGCAGCCCGGGAGATTTATCGCTGTTCCAGCGAAGAAATCATTCAAAAATATTGATTCTACTGATGCAACTAGAATCACTGCTTTACTTGATTCCATGAGAGCTTCTTCTCCAACTCGAAGATCCTCAGAAACTGAAAATCTCAAGTCCTGGATTGTGAGTTCAATTTATTCAATCTCGATTCATCGTTTTTTTATTATATCATAATAAATTAACTTATTAAGTTATATTGAACAGGATCATCATCCTTCAGCTCTGAATATGTTCGATGAAATTATAAATTCTTCGAAAGGAAAACAAATTGTAGTGTTTTTGGATTATGATGGTACATTGTCTCCCATTGTTGATGATCCTGATAAAGCCTTCATGACTTCTGAGGTTGGTTTACTTAAAATCTAATCTAAATTACTCGTATTATAATCCGATACGATTAAAATTAAATTACTTATTTTTTTATTTGTGGTAAATTTTAGATGAGGGAAGCAGTAAAAAACACATCAAAGTATTTTCCAACAGCAATAGTGAGTGGAAGATGCAGAGCAAAAGTGTTTAATTTTGTGAAATTATCACAATTATATTATGCTGGAAGTCATGGAATGGACATTAAGGCGCCTGTTAAAGGGCGTAATTATAGAAAAGTAAGCAAATTATAATTAATTACTTTCTAACTCAACTAGTTTACTATATTAATCTCATGTAATTTTTTGTTCTTTTATAATAATGTTGGTACTTTTTTTTTCCACTTATTCAGGGAAATAATCAAACTGTACTCTGCCAACCTGCAAGAGAATTTTTACCCATGATTAGTGAGGTTAGTTTTTTTTTTTTTTTTTATTTACCTCTAGTGTTTTTGTCACATTATAAAAAGAAAAAATAATAATTTAAACGTTTACTTGACATTTTCAGGTATATAAATCTTTAGTGGAGAAAACAAAATCTATACCAGGAGCTAAAGTGGAAAACAACAAATTTTGTTTATCCGTACATTTCCGTCGTGTTGAAGAAAAGGTACAATTTCTTCTTCTTTTTTTCTTTAATTTTATTTTTTTTCTTAAAAAAATAAATAGTCATAATTAAATTTTCGATTTTCGTTTTGTAATTTCAGAGATGGACTGAACTAGCTGAGCAAGTGAAATCAGTGACTAAGGAATACCCAAGGCTTCGATTAACTCAAGGAAGAAAGGTATGTTTTTTTTCGAAGATAATATTATTATTTCGTAATTTAATATATTACAAAACAAAGAAAAAGGAAAAAATATGAATATTGAACCGATTTTTTTTTGTTTTATTATAGGTTTTGGAGATTCGTCCTAGTATTAAATGGGACAAGGGAAATGCACTCGAATTTTTGTTGGAATCATTAGGTTATGCAAATTCAAATGATGTTTTGCCTATTTATATTGGCGATGATCGAACTGATGAAGATGCTTTCAAGGTACTTTTTTGGTCATAATTTTTTTCAACTAACAAATTGTCTTTGTATTTTTTTCGAAAAAATAATAATAATTATACTAATATTGTATTATGGAAAATTATCAGGTTTTGCGTGATAGAGGACAAGGCTTTGGAATATTAGTGTCCAAATCACCTAAAGAAACTAATGCTACTTACTCTTTACAAGAACCATTAGAGGTACAAATAAAATATTTAGTAGTTTATTCTTAATTTAATTTTAAAAAGATTAAAATTATTTATTTATTGGTAATATTAATGTTTGATTTTTTTCTTAATGTGGCAGGTTATGTACTTTTTGAATCGTTTGGTGGAGTGGAAACAATCGTCCTTACAACAAAAATATCAGAAGAAATAAAAATATGAAACTCAACGCTGCTTAAGACTTAGCCAATTAACACAAGGAGTTGACCCTTTTAACCCTGGAAGTTTTATTAGGGATGGGGTTTAATTAAAAGAACTTAATTTGTATCTTTTTCTTCTTGGAAGACTCAACTGTAATTGGAAAAAAATGGAGAAATTTTGTAATTTTCTGAGTATAAATGTTCAATAAGAAAGTATTATTGTGCACTTCTCTTTCTCTCTCTTGAATTTATTTGTATAATATAATGTATGTATATCTGGGTTCACACGTGTTGGTGTGGAATTCAATTTGTGCATGTGAATTTGGAAAAGCGCATGCATTTGTATATGGACTTATCAAATACTCCCTCCGTCCACAATTGTTTGTCAGGTAAGATCATGCACATCCTTCAAGGAAAATTTAATACAAGGTGTAAATCACTCACTTTAGAACCTAGTAACTTAAAAAGATGTAAAATCATGAAACCATAAACTTTTAAGTTTTGGCTTCACCTATATTTAGTACTTCAAATTTTTCATTTAAATTATAGAGTAGTATATATTTATGAAAAAGCTTATTTTATATGTATATGTATATATATAATAAACACTGAAATTCCTAAGTTTTCAAATCTAAATACATATATCTTATATTCTGGATCTGTCTCGCAAATGAAACACTACACTAACACCAACATTTTTCTGGGTAAAGTTTACTGAAATTATGATGGTCATATTTTTGATATATCTAGTTCCATATATATTACATAATTAGTTCAATTTGGATATATTAGAAATCATACGAGAATTAACTAGCAAATATAAGATAGCATCAACTCTAATATCATTTGTAAATGTTAACTAACGCTAGTTCTTTCTTACTTTAAGATTTACCAAATAAAATGATCAAATGAATTGCATGTTAAATGTAAGGACATTCCTCTATCTCTTTTAATTGCCTGCAGGGGCCAGGAGAGGAATGTAAATAAATTGCATGTTAAATGCAAGGAAATTCTTCTATTGACCATATAAGGAACCGTCTAAACCTTTTGTTTTGTTGCATTAATAGAATATTGCTAAAGATATAAATGAGATAAATAAGTAAGCAAAATGTTATATCTCTAATAATTTAGATTTTTAGATGAGATAATCATTTACATACACTTCAATATGATATCAGAACAAATAGAGAACAGAGCCTCCACTGCCACTATTGTAAAAGAGAATTACCACATGCTTGACCATGAAAAAGAATCAAACTAACATGGACTCTCTATGACAATTTAAACTTTTTGATGAAATAGTGATATATTTCAATAAACCCCTCTAAACTACTAGTACTAGTCGTTAACTTTTATTTTATCGTCATTTAGCATTTTCTTTTTTTGGTTTTTTCATCTTGGTTTGGTATTCATATTGAAGCGTGACTAATTTGGATTCGTGCTCGCGTAAGGCTCCATTCGAGGAGAACTGCTCCTCACCAAGAATCTTTTCATACTCAGAGATCGAACTCAAAACCTAACTCTGATTAAAGGAAGAATAGTTCCATCCACTACACCATATACTTCGTATCGTTAAGAGTGAGAAATGGAGTGGTATTGTCGAAACGTGAAGGCAGTATTGAGAGGCACACAGTAATCAACTTGTAACTGCATGGATATATTTTGAGTTCCAAATTAGATGGAGGATTAATAAACCACAACTGACACGCACATGCACACACATTTAATACCAACACAAAACTTTAGTATTTTAAACAGTCAAATTACACTTAGTATTCATTTGATTCCAATATATATACTGATCCCAATATTGTTTATAATTTTTGATCCATACTTACTTCCACTATACATGCTTAAAAAATACATTCAATAATGGAAGACCAATTGCATAACAGCCAGACATCTGTGTATACATTAGTTGTAAAGACAACTTAAAAGAGTGTCAGAAACAACAGTATTTTAAGGTATTAGAAAATAACAACTTGAGATTCATAAGCAATACCATATCTTTCAGATGTTTATCCAAATACTGGTTTAATTTTACTATTCAACAGACCAAATCAAAGTTCGATAACAACTCTTCCATATGATATAAAAATACAGATGAGATGTAAAATATAATAAATTAATTATAATAATATTGGGCATGTCCCATATATTATATATAATAGGCACATTTTTCTCTGAATCGTAACACATACACATCTTGTCAAATAATGTCACACATTGGCAATAGGCGTGCCATGCATTTTAATATCGATCGATCTATATTGTACATTTTATGTTACATCTTATTTAAGAGAATACGACTATATATCTTGATATGTTCTGCAAGATATATAGATAAGACGTTCTTTTATGATGTATAGAGAGATGAGGTAAATGCAGTTAGAGCATGTCATTCTTGAATTTAAGACATAGTAAGAACATGTGTCGGATTCTTACTATAATATGTCAAGACAAGAGGGGTTGTTTAGGTGATAAGCATATCCTCAACCTTCAACTCCAAAGTTGTGGTTCGAGATAGCAATAGAGTAGAAAAAATTGAAAGCTCCTAAGAAGAGGTAAAATAAAACTTATATAATATGCCATAGTATTCAAATTTCACACATTGTTAGTTGTGAATTATTAAAAGAATTACTACCATATAGATAGAGATGGTTATCAGAAGTTTCTTGAATTATAGGGCAGTTATAGACCTAGGTATAACCAATAAATCCAATATAGCCTTGTCCAATCAAAGATAAAAATGACAAATTATTGCAAACCTATACGTAGTAGCTACTAATGGATCAATTATTGATGGGAATTGATCAGAAATTAAGATGGGATGTAGTATTCTCATAGCAAAAGTTTATAAACTTTATAGCACAAAGTTTTAATATATATATACACTCCCTACAAGAAAATACTTCTTGTTCCTTTTAACATCTGTCACATGCTCCTATTACTTAATATTTTTTCAACATATATACTTGTGTCAGACAGAGAAAAAAGATTTGTCTTTTTCCCCCTTTTCTTTTCCTCCTTTTATTAAAGTATGTATGTAGATTTCACATTATTGGGTAAAGGAACAGTTTCATACTGACAAAAATCAAGAAACAAGACTAAATTTAATTGGAAGGTAAATGAATGATCCTAGGAAGTGTTTTAAAAAATAGAATTAGGACAAGATCTTGCAGAGGCTGCTAGCTTAGTTAATTCATTATATATAGACTATAGAGTATAAAATATAATTGGACCCTTAATGGGTGGAACGAGGCCATTCATTATAAACATAACAACATCTCTACACTATTGGGCACGTAGATTTGTGTGAGCCCACTTGAAAAGACTCAAGGAATCTCATACTTTGTTTCTTAATGGATTCAATTTTGGACGTTGATTCCTCCGTTTCATAATAAGTGATGTTTTCAGTTTGAACGTATATATTTTTTACTAATATTTTGATTATGTAAACCTTTGTTATTTAAATAAGGCTCAAGTTGGAAAAACTAAATCAACATTTTCTGAATTATGTAAATCATCATTTATTTTTTAAAAATGAAAATTAAGATAGAAAATACTCCTTATTTACACTATCAAATTGTATTTACATATTATAGTAGGTAATCTATCTATTTTTCAAGATTATAGATTCCATACTTAAAAATATCTTTTGTTATAATCTGATAGTGTAAAAGATTCTTTTCTATTGACAGTACATTAATCTTAGACTCTTTCAAGAAATCCTTATATTAATTATATATGCCAATTTATTTTAAGAAAAATAATTAAATAAATAGCATTATAATATAACTTTAGTGGTTACTATTATTTTTTCTAAGGAGTTAGGTGATGAAAAGGAAGCCCACTTCAAATAACATGGAAAAGAGAAAAACAAAATACATTGAAGTAGTTTGTTGAGGAAGAGTTGGAATACACTTAAAGTGCTTGATATGAAGAAGACATTGGGATATTAAATGGGACATCCAATATGGTTCCAAGGCCATGACTAAAAACTGTTTTTTTCTTTTTAGACGTGTAAAGAATGGTCTTCCCACTAGATTCAATCCCATCATTGGTGCCTCTAAATAAACTAAGTCACATAAGCACCAATTATTGATAGGACAACAAGAGGTGTGGGGACATATTCTTTGATATAACCACTTATAACTTCTAAAACTTAACACACTTATTGATTATATCAAAACGTCAGATCATCTCATTTAAAAGTTTAAGATTGTATTAAAAAGGATATAGTTTGTATCTCAATATGCCTTTTCGCCGTGGGTTTGATTCTATTTTCATGGATCAAACATGTGAATTTTTTTTAAATTATTATTTTTTGCTTGTTGGATAACATGAAACTTGGATCCATGACTTTTATCTTTTAAAATCTCATGTTGAAGTGTATGACTGTCTTATCTAAAAACTTAGAATATTAAAGAAAATGCATTTTGAATTGCTTAATTATATTGTCTTATTAACACATCTTTTTAAGGATGGGTCTGATTCTTCTTTTATGGGTCACCAAATATGTGAATGTTTTTTTGTTTCTTAGGCAGCAGTGAGGCTCAAATACGAATTTCTGTTTGCTTAGATAATTTCTCTGTTTTAGTTTTACTTGTCCACTTTGAATTTTGTATGTTTTCTAATAAACAATGATCAATATGAGTAATTTTTTTTTATTATAATACCAAATATTAATTCATGTATAGTTTTAAATCTTAGAAAATAATTTGAGAAATAAGTAATTTATGTTCACGGTAATATATGAAAAATTAGTATATTTTTCTCTTGATATGCACATTTTTTCCTAGTATAGTAGACAAGTAAGAGTGATAAGAGAGAGTGTCATATTAAGCGTATGATTATCATCTTATCTAAAAACTTAAACTGTTTAAAAAAAACACACACATTAAATTACTTAATTATTTATATCTCAACTTTCAACAAAATGTGATTTAGTTGAACCCAACAACTATATACTCCATCCGCCTCAATTAGCAACTTTAATCTGATCTTTTATTTTATTAAGATCTCCCCTATGAATTAAAGTGGGTTCTCGATTCAACTTATGATTATTTTATTCCTAATAATATCTCCTCCAGTATAACAAAAGAAAAAACTCAAAGATCTCAAATTTGTACAATTAAAAAAAGCATTTTCATAAGGCAACACCTAACTAGCTAGCCAGCCTTTCCTTTTTCTTTTAAATATTAATATTAACAATTAATCACATCCATTAAATATACAATAATAATATTTTAAAAAAAGAGTATGGTTTTCACCCTTCTTAAATGTACACGTGTCGAAAAGATGGATTGGTCCCCTCGTCGATGATCGAGCTTTTTTGGTTTAATAGAAAAATTATGAAAATTTGTACTGGAAATGGATGAATAATAATAATAATAATAATAGTGAATATATAGTACAATTTGATTCCCATGCCTTTGCTGGAGGAAACAGACGATCCAGATGTTGGGAATAATAGTGTGTTATTAATTTTTTGTTTTTAGTCCTATCTTTCGGCGCTACCTACAAATAAAGATTCTTACAAGTTATATGAACATGAATATTCTTTTAACCTAAGCTAACATAATGGACATAATATAGTACTATATAATATTTCTTATCAATATATAGGAGTAGCTAGCCAGTCAATGAAGGTGAATTATTATTATTAAATTGTTCACATTATTGGGCTCTTAAGATGAGTTTTTTTTTTTTTGCTCGTAGTTGTTCTAGAAAGACGTATATGATGTATCCAAATCATTTTGAATGATTGATGTGCCGGTAATATTCCAGCATAAAAAAGAAGGCTTATTAGATGATAATAATGGAAACTAGCTACCTAGATAGCTAGCCCTAGCTTCATCTTCTCTTCATATAATTGTATCATCTCACTAGCTTTTTCTTGATATATATATATTAAAATATATCTTGATATATGATGACCTATATACATGCGATGTATGTAGACATTAGAGATGACAATGGGTGGTGTGGATTACAATGTTCGTGAGTCGGTTTGACTTGAGCATTTGTAGGAAAAAAATCAATTGTGGTGTTGTGCAGGGTGGGTTTACGTGGGGCAAGACTATTAACAAATTTAAAACAAGTTATTATTTCTATTCAATGATAAGATCTTAATATATGTGAGAAAACATATATATATATATATATCCCTTTCCATAAGTCTATCACCGCATTCCACATTTGCGGATCATGTGTCGCTATGTTTAATATTTTTCCTTTACTTCCCCCTTCTTGTAACTATATATATATATATATCGTATTATAAGAAATCACAATAATAATGAAATAAAGTAGTACTATCAATCAAGTTCTTTTAGGTAAGAGAAAAAAATTTAAGTTGGACAGGTTGAAAACAACAAATTATTCTATCCGGATCGGGTTAATTAATTCTTCGTAAGAGGAGGGGGTGAATTCCTCTGGCTGAGGAGAATGCCTTGCCACAAAAGCATCACAGGGGACTCATCCTTTTAATTGTAATTAAGTACTTTAATTAATCTGCAGATTAACATTATTTTATCATGCATTGGGACGTTGAAAATAACTCAAGGGATTAATTAATAACCTTACAACATAATTTTCATGCATGGATGAAAATTATCAACCCAACGCGTACCCTATTTTAGCTATGTAAATGGTCAAAATAATGTGACATTCGAAGATTTTGATCATGGATCCACGTGTTAAATATGGATTGGGTTATGACGTGACTATTGAATTGACAAAATGGGTGATCTTAAATGTGTCGATTCATATCAATAGACATGTCAATTTGTCAACCGGTGATCTTCCTATTTTTCATCCGCTTGATCTATCAATTCATTTTCTTATAGTTAAATGAACCAAATTATTCCAGTAATGCTAATTGAAAGCATATATTAAAATTACAGAATCTTTAATTTCAGAGGCTTCTTTAATATATATTGTAAAATGGGAACTAGCTATAAAGGCAGATATAGTAGGAAGTTTTACATTAGAATTTTTATAAAACAATATGATTCGAAGAGATGTGAATGAACATAAAAATTCTGCAAGGCTAGACGATATATTGATAGACTTAAGAGTAGGATTTAACAAAGCTAATATAGACCTTACTAATACATTAATTTACATTTTACTTAAAATTGTAGGCCTTATCTTAGCAAAAGATTTCTTTTCAAGAAAAATGGAAACATAAATTATGTCAAAAGAACATTTAGAAGAAAAATTATGTGCCAATATAAACTAGTACGTAGTGCCTTTTTGGCTCTCAAATCATGTTTCTTTAGTTCTAGTTATTTTTAGAAGGAGTCCGGAGCCTAAAGGACAAAAAAAAATTGTCAAAAATTCCAAAAGGGCACATCAAATTTTTTTAAAACCAAAAGGGCTTATCGTTCCTGACGGAGCGATTTCCCTCTGACACAAAACGAAAAATTGTAAAAAAAATTATTATTTTTAATTTTTTATATTAAAAATCGCTGCCAAGGCAGCGATTTTGTAGAAAAAAGTTTTTTCTTTTTATTATTAAAATGGCTGCGATTTTAAGTCAGAATTTATTTTTTCCTTACACATCGGGGCAGCGTTTTTCATGCCTAGTGCTAGGGGTGTTCACGGTTTGGATAAAAACCGATCCAAACCGAAAAACCAAACCGATAAAATAAAACCGATTTTATTTGGGTTTGGTTTGGTTTGGTTTTAGATTTTTGAACACCAATAGTATTTGGTTTGGTTATGGTTTTATTCGGAAAAAAACGAAGAAATAACTGAACCGAACCGATGAATTATATACATATATTTTATTAATATACATACTTAATATATTATTTTTATAAACAATTTTAAAGATCTTATACATATTTTCATTAAAATTTCTTTATAATTTACTTATTGAAAGTAAAAATGCCCAAGATGAAACATTTATCTTATTGATTTCATGTATATGAGTGTCTATGTCAATTCTTTGTGGGACTGAAAATGTTATTGTCTCTTCCTTCCAGGCCAACAAAGTGAATTTTAAAGTTTTATTTTTTATTTATTTTTGTGTATGGTTAATAACCGAATATCCGAACCAAACCAAACCGAAACCGATAATCACCAAACCGATAAATGTATATTATATTTGGTTTGGTTTGGTTTTGATAATTTTAAAACCGATTAAGTTGGTTTGGTTTTGGTTTTGACCAATAACCGATCCAAACCAACCCGTGAACACCCCTACCTAGTGCTATTATTTTCATGCCTAGTGCTTTTAAAAAAATCGCTTTTGTTTATCATTTTTATATTATTAATAATTAACAATAGGCATGAAAATAATAGCACTAGGCATGAAAAACGCGCAGCGATGTGTAAGGAAAAAAAAATCTGACTTAAAATCGCAGCCATTTTAATTTTAAAAAAAATAAAAAAATTTACAAAATCTTTGCCACGGCAGCGATTTTTCGTTTTGTGTCAGAGGGAAATCGCTCCGTTAGGAGCGATTTTGCCTTTTTGATTTTAAAAAAATTTGATGTGCCATTTTGGAATTTTTGACAATTTTTTTTGCCCTTTAGGCTCCGGACTCTTTTTAGAAGATAACGTGAGTACGTGACTCATAAAAACTTTTAAATGGGTGCAAAGCAGTTTTGAGTAATTTTATTATTCTTTCCGTCTCATATTAGTTGCTCACTTTTATTTTTACACACATATTAATAAATCATAATAAAAAATTAATTTAACTAATTTAGCCCTTAAAAAGCTTCTTGGAAATTTTACAAATAAATGTGTACACTTTCAAAAAGAATTAATTGCAAGGGTAATATAGGAAAATTTCAATTAATGTTTTCTTGACACTTTCAAAAAAAATTAATTATAAGGGTAATATAGGAAAATTTTAATTAATGCTTTCTTGATTTAGTTAAATGATCAACTAATATGAGACAACTATTTTTAGTAAGACGATCAGTCAATATGGGACAGAGAGAGTAGTTGATGTGATAGCACGATTTAAAAGTAACATTTGATAAAAAGAGGTGTTGAACAAGCGTAATTTAATTTGTTGCACGCACATCATTGCTTTGACTTGAATAATAATTAGACGTATTGAGTGTTCTATTATTTGATCGACCTATTTTGACTCAACTCATTTTAATCTTGATAAATTTTAGGCGAATTGGATTTTTCCCCACTTATCACCCCTAGTATTTAGCTTGTGAATTGCCATAATTATATCTGTGTTGCAAGAGAATGATAATTTACTTTGAATGTCGTTAGTGCCTACGCTCCTTTAGAGCTGAAGTGATTTTGAAAAGATTTGAACGAATTAGTGATTCATAGGAGGGATTTTAACGGCCACACCAAAGGGCTTTGATGATGGCACAACCAATTTTGATTTTTGGGATTGAACAAAAGAGGAGTTTCGTTTTTTGACTTTGTGATAGCTAATTTGAGTTTCAAAAAAGGGAAGACTACTTGGTAACTTTCTCTAATACGGTGGCTAAGACTTAAGTAGATTACTTATTCTTAGAAAGAGAGACAAATTTTTTTACAAAGACTTTAAGGTTATTCAGAGTGAGTATCTTTATCTTGAACGAAAAAGGTGACCTCCTACATTTTCTTAATCAATTTCTTTTTTAAAGAAACATACTTCATAAGGTTGAAATTAAATTTTGAAAAATTTAGCAACCTCATGAGGTCGGTATTTTAAAAATAATTAACAAATAAAATCACAATTACAATCTTATGAGATTGCTACAGTTAATTTTAAAATAAAGAATACTTTTAAAATATCAATTTTGCACAACCATTGCTAGAGAAAATAAATTTCCTTGAAATTGAAGAGTGATTGGATATATTTTTATTTAATTTTCATTTAATTTTCTTTCATTTGCTTATCAATTACTAATTGTGTGTTCTAATATATCCTTTTAGCGTCATTTATTTTTATTAGGGCTCCAAAAATTGTGGAGAAACACCTAGTCTATAGAGGATCGAAAATATACTATTTGTAAGCATCGTTTGTATGATTCTTTATTGAAAGAGCAAAGTTAAAAAAAGATTTAAATTCTTTTTTTTAAAAAAAAATATGTTACTGAAGTTTTTTTCGTGAGGTATGTGAAATAAATTCGAATCTCAACACAGACTCAAACATTATATAATCATTGAAAATTCAGAGCCTATCTAACTCTTTAAATTTTAAATCCCTATTTGACTCTTTAAATTTCAAAGTTTGAATTAATTAGTTCGAATAGGTTAAGCCAACCTATATTGGCAATTCTACTATTTATCTATTTGATGTTGTATATTTTTTAATAAACAAATATTTTATACAATATCATAATTTTATCAATTTAGTTATTTGACATATTTGGATTTAACACACCTATTTTTTAATTTTTCATTGAACAAGTAAAAGTAATCATATGTATTTAATGTAGTGGTCAAGTATAAAATGAACGAAGAAAATAATTTTAATCATTATGTCAGTGAAGCTTATATTAAAGCATATAACTTTTGAGGAGTTAGCCGATAATAATCATGTGAATATACATGAATGTTTATAAAGTGTCATTTTATACTATAAAATAAGTACAATCGAGAATTTCTATGTAATTAAATATTTATTATGCTTTGATCAATGCTCATTGGTGAAAGATTTTATTTTTGAAAAAGTAAGTATGTTTATACTAGTGATTATTCTATATATGATTTCTAATATAAATTATTTGATTAATTTTTTGATACGTTTATATAAATATTTGCTCTATATGCGTAGGCAATGTCAAAACCATCCGTTGAACTATTTACTCAACAACTTGTAGATCGCATTCAAATTGTTTATAACTATACAAAGAGAGTTACCCGTAGTAATATTGTTTGGTATTGTTTTGATTATCAGAAGGACATCTAGCTTGAAAGTTGATATCATTAACCCAATCCCAAATAAGGTAGAAACAATATGATGTATATTTATATATAGTTTTCACTTTTCTTATTAAAAAAAAAATATTTAGTATAAGAATTATTTAAATATGATATTTAATTATTATAATTTTTTGATTGTAGAATGAGAAATATATGATTGAAAACTATCAACAAGTGAATGCCGATGATGAGGAACAGATCAATTACACGCTGAAGTACAATTGTTGCAATTTGATTCATCTACAATTTTGGCAAATTTAGGGGACAAATACATATTATTTATTCTTATATTGAACTAATTTACTTGATCTGGTAAAATATACATTATATTTTAAAAAAATTAGTTTATGTCAAAATAATAATAATATTTATTTTGAAATAATGAATATAATCGGTATAATGTCATTAATAATTAGACTTATCATTTATACACAATGTCTCGCTTTGTATAATGTTGGTCATAAACAATATATTAATTACTCTTATCTTAGAGGAAAATATATTTACTTTTTTAACCTTTGATACGTTGTGTTTGTTTTGCTCTTCAAATCTCTTATTTAGATAGATTTAATAGAGTAACGGTAATGATGTGAATATTTAGATATAGTTATTACTAAAAATAGTAATGAAATTAGAATAGAAAAAATTGAATCGAAAACAGTTAAATCGAAAAAATATTTGTAAGCAAGTTGGCATACTCTACCAGTATTAATGAAAGTCCTGGTTATTTAACGATAAAAAGAAGGTTGAAGAGGTTCCTAGTACCAGTGGAACTAAGACAAAGATAGGCTATCGTTAAACTTAAAAAAATATTTTGTTTGTGTGGATTGCCTCGTGCTAATAATGTTGATAAATTAGCGGGTTGATTTAAATATAAACAGATTGAATTATTTATGAGCGGCCTTAAATTTAATAATTTTTTTCTAAAATTAAATATTTTTATCAAAAAGGTTATTAAATATATAATAATATTTACTTGGAAATCAACTTTTTGATTGAAATATTACTATATTACTTTAATAATTTAAAGAAACCCATAAATTTACAATATAAAGCTATTTACAATTCTATGTTATCTATGGCCCAATCGGAGCCCCAATCCAGCTATAGTAGCCCCTACCATCTATTTCACAATAAAATTTTCAGTTCCACCTTCCTACAACACTTGTTGTCTTTTTTTTTTTTTTCAGACGCAGAATTATTATGTGAATAATCTCTTTTCCTTTTGACACTACTACCACCATGTGTTGAAAAAACTACATATAGTTGGAGATGATCAAAATGTTGTTGAGAAGGAATTTAGTTTGATAAATTATGATATACTTTATCCTTATGTCAAATAATATGAATAAGTATATTTAAACTTGAAATCATTCGATATATGATTTTAATATAAAATTATTTGCTAATTTTTTAAAAATATTTTTGTATATATATATATATATATATAGCTGTGAGAAAGTTATAGCGGTTCTATATGTCAAAAAAGATGTCATAAAGACTTATTGAACTATCTAGTCATCAATTTGTAGATCACATTTAAATGATTTATAAGTATGCAGAGAAAGGTAATCGTAGAGATATAGTTGATTGTTATTTCAATACAAATGAATTGTTTTAAATATGCAATGCATACTCTATGCTTTAATATTGCAATTAGGGGTGTTCACGGGTTGGTTTGGATCGGTTATTGGTCAAAACCAAAACCAAACCAATTTGATCGGTTTTAAAATTATCAAAACCAAATCAAACCAAATACAATATACATTTATCGGTTTGGTTATTTTCGGTTTGGTTTGGTTCGGTTATTCGGTTATTCGGTTATTCGGTTATTAACCATACACAAAAAATAAAAAGAAAACAATTCATTTTAAAAATGTGAAAAAAAGTGATAACAATCCATTTCAAAAACGAAAAAATAGTTAGAATGACTTAAAATTAGTAAACTTTCAATCACTAAATTTACTATCAATAAAGCTTTAAAATTCACTATATTGGCCTAGAAGGAAGAGACAATAACATTTTCAGTCCCATAAAGAATTGATATAGACACTCATATACATGAAATCAATAAGATAAATGTTTGATCTTGGACATTTTTGCTTTCAATAAGTAAATTATAAAGAAATTTTAATGAAAATATGTATAAGATCTTTAAAATTGTTTATAAAAATAATATATTAAGTATGTATATTAATAAAATATATGTATATAATTCATCGGTTCGGTTCGGTTATTTCTTCGGTTTTTTCGTAATAAAACCATAACCAAACCAAATACTATCGGTTTTCAAAAATCTAAAACCAAACCAAACCAAATCCAAATAAAATCGGTTTTATTTTATCGGTTTGGTTTGGTTTTTCGGTTTGGATCGGTTTTTATCCAAACCGTGAACACCCCTAATTGCAATATATACTCGTTTGTGTCTAGACCATGATTAATCCACAATGACATCTAGATAGTAAAACTATATGATGTATATTACATATAGTTTTCTCTTGTCATTAATTGAAATGTTTAGCATAAAAATCATATAAGATTTTTAATTATTTTAATTTTTGGTTGTAGAATGAGAAATATATTGATAGAAAACTATCAACAAGTGGATGCCAATGATAAGGAAGAGATTAGTAACACGCTGAATTACTAAATTGTGGTTGGTGCAATTTGATTCTTTCACAGTTTTCACAAATTTAGAGGACAAATATATATTCATTATTCATATATTGAACATTGAACTAGTTTAATTTATCTTGGTAAAATATGCAGTATATTTTAGAAAATTTAATTTGTATTAGTGTAAACATAATACATATTTTGAAATACTAAATATGTTTATTAGTGATTTTATTTAGAGATCAATGTCACTATAACTACAAGAAAAACATCCTTTAAGGAAGGGAAATCTGGTCTCAAATAGTCCAAATTCGGTCCCAAATAGCCTATTGCGACGAGAATAGTTTGGTCGCCACCCGTCTTAATAATCCTCTTCGCTAAAGGTTAATTGCGACGAGTTCATTTAGCTGGTCTTTAAATGATGTTAGAGACGGCAAGAAAGCTGGTCGCCAAAATACTTTTAGAGACCATATACGTCGTCCTAAATAGATGATTTTCTTCTTTGAAAACCAATTATTTTCTGGTCCTTAAATCCCTTAAGCGACGAGCATCTACCTCATCGTAGATAACTTTTTGCGACTACTAGCTACCTCGTCCTAGAATAAATTCAACGACGAGAAGCTATGGCATCTTAGATGAATTTTAGGGACGAGAAGTTGTCTTGTCCAAGATGAACCTTTAGAGACGAGCAATATTTTTGGTCTCTAATTCATGACCAATGTTTCTTAATATTCAAAATTACAGGATTATAAATTCTTATCAATAAATATAAGTTTGCTACTGAAAATCTTCTAACAAAAGAATGATATAAATATAAAAATTGGTTAACATTCTATCGTGTTAGTTTCAATACTTGCTTAACAAACAAAGCTAGACTATGATATCAAGTTTTGCTTAATTCGTTGCAAAATAACAATGATCTTGTGCATCTTCTAAACTTGCAGCTTGATCACTTGTAACTTCAATCTTCATAATCTGTAAGCTACAAAAAATATAAGGAAAAAATAATTATTAGAAAAGCTTTCATATGAATTAATTAAGAATTCAAATCTATATTGAGAACACATAAATTGAGGGACATAAGTTAGTACAAATGGAGAAATTCTCCATCAAGAAGATGTATATTATACTGTAGGGGAAACTAGGTGATGTATGTGTGCTATGGATACTTTAAAAGACTAAGCAACATCTGTTTGTTTAGAGTGCACAAGTGCAGCATTATTGAGGTCTAGTTTGATGCTGGATAATATTTCTAGCTAGAAGGGGATTTAACTCATTAGATGGTCTTAGATTGTTAAAATACTTGCCTGAAACTTCAAGTGTTTCCTATCTGAACTTCAAGTATAAAATATCCTATCCAAACATCAAATCTAAATCTTTAACTCTGATCCATACCGAATTTGTTCATGGATGAAATTTGTCATGGTAGCCTCCTAGAGTTTCCTATCAGAACCTCAAGCGTCCGTAAGGTAGTGTATCATAAGCCTAAATTTTTTATAATTTTCAAGTTTATATATCCTAATGTAGTAGGTTTGGGGACAAAAACATATTGCATTAGGTAGTGTATATCACAAGGCAAAATAGATTGCATTTGGTTGCTGAAACTTCCACGTTATAGAGTACCATACGTAAAATTGCGGAGAAAAAGATGTGTGCAACTGTATGTGTAGAAAATAAAAAACAGAGGAAAAAGATATGTAAAAACTTGGACGACTTGAAAATATTTTATGACGCTCTAAATATTTTTGAACCAATAAATTGTATTTAATCACATGTTTTAATGATTCAATAGTAAACGAGTTTGAAGACATTCAACGATCTTTTAAGTAATATTAAATCAACCAAAAAACTTATGTGTCATAGTTTGTTTTTGGGATAAGGGTCTGAAAAATATTTCAACTTTGGTCGGATTTGCTGTTGCGATACTAAACTTTCATGAGAACCTATTACCTCCCTAGACTATTTAATACCATATTTTAAACATGTATATTTGCCCACGTGGACATAAAAAATAATGCAAAATTATAAATAATAATGTGTCCACGTGAGCACATATATGCCTTTAAAATACACTATTAAATAGTTCAGGGGGTAAAAAATACGATATTAAATAGTTTAGGGAGGTAATAGGTCCTTATGAAAGTTTAGTATCGCAACAACAAATTTGATGGAGTATTTTTCAGACCCTTATCCCTTTGTTTTTCTTGAAAAATCATTCTTTTTTTCTCTATATTCTTTCTCCTGATAGGTTCTCTTCTATCTTAACTTTGTAGTTTTTGAGTAACCAAAACTCAAAAAAGAATAAATATTACTCCTCTTGTATGCTTCTTTGAGTTGAGAATTCATTCTTGTTTATCTTCTCATCTTCTTCTTGTCGTAGATACTCTTCTGTTTTAACCTTTGTGTTTTTGAGTAACCAAAACAAACAAATAAAAGTATTATTCCTCCTATATGTTTCTTTGAGCTTATTAATAGAGTTATACAATACTAATCTTTTTCGTTTGTGTTTGTTTAGATCTATATTAGTTACTAAATGACACCTTCATTTAATAGGATTAATCTTTTGTTTTTTTTTTATTGCAAGGCTATATATCATGACTAATGATCAAAATGTGGCTGACGAGGACTTCAGTTTGAGAGGTTCTAATATAATCTATTCTTATGCTCGAGATCAAGGCGATATGAGTAAGTGTATTTATATTTGTGATTATTCTATATATAATTTCTTATATAAAATTATTTGATAGATTTTTTAAAACTTTTATATGGATAATTGCTATACATATAGCACTACCGAGCCATTTGAGCTATATATGCCAAAGAGATGTCAAAATCCCTCGATGAACTGTCTATACAACAACTTGTAGATCACGTCCAATTGGGTATACGTATAAAAAGAAAGGTAACCATAAAGATACATCTGTGTGTTATATCGGCAATCATATTGATTGCTTTAATTATGCAATGCACACTCCTGTGTGAGGCTGACAGCGGCGTCGGTAAATACTGGTATTAGTACCGATCTGTCCCGATTCTATTGTGATTTGGTAGCCTTTGGCGGGGGAAGGGGTAAGGGATACAAGGATGGGGAATGAGACGGGAGAGGAATTTTCTATCGGTTCGATAATTGAATTGTTCAAAGTTAAATATGGATGTTTTCATATTTTCTCTTTCATTTATTGAAGTTTTATATTTTCTAGAAGATAAATTACACTACTTACAAAGTTATATTTACGATTTCACAAAGGACAGTAGTGAAAATTATGATTTAAATGATATCCTTGAATGTTTTTCTTAATATGTGTGTATTGCCTCACAAATTCAGTTAAATATGGAATAGAGGAAATACTATTGTAGTACATATGGTCTTAATAAATATTCCTCAAAATAGATGAAATTGTTGGAATATTAATGTATGTAATATCTAATCCTTGTTATTTTTATATCTCATTAATAAATAAAAATGAGGTTTATAAATGGTGCTTTAACTTAAAATTGGTAGACTTCATGTTTCAAATTCTTCAACAAACAATTCAATTTACTCTTCACATTTTGTATGTGGCTCAAAGTTATCCCTGGATTGGACCTTTGTTAGGGATCAAGGTAAACACGAGACTTTTTTTCTAACGGCTGGGGTAATATTAGAAAAGACTACTAAAAAATTGCTCAATTTTGAGTATTATATGCAAATTTAAGTTGTTTCCCTTAAAAAAATATATTGATAATAGAGATAAGTGAGTTGTTATAAAGTCAACTTTCAAGTGTTCCAATAAATAATTGATGAAAGGTTTGCTTGATGTCTCTGAGTAGAGTTTGTAGCTGGGTCTAATGGTTGGGGAAGGGTGGTAGTGGACTTGTCGACAATTTGGGTTAATTTTGATACATATGTGTTCAAGCTGTTGTTTGTTACAAATAGCTAGATTTAGACTATTCTCGATATTCTGAGTTTGATCTAGCATTATAAATTTATTTCTTTGGGTATCGGAACACACACAACATTTTAAAGTTTTTTGTCTAGTCCACAATTTTAAATAACTTAGCCAGTTTTTGCTATAGCGGCTTGAGATTCTTGAAAATATAGGTCCATGAACAATTGGATTCATTTTGAAATATTCTTCGGGAAAAGAGTTTTCTCACATCGAGTAGTATTAAATGTTAGCAAATGCAGAAATAACAAAGCTTATGTTAGTTAGAAGATTCCAAGAGTTAGTTACTAGCTGATGACATGGCAATAGTTAGTTACAAAGTTTGTTAGAGATATTTTGTATTCATTCATAGTAAGAGTAGTATATATAAGCATGTATGTACAGATTCACTGAATCAAGACATTAATACAACCTTCTTCCTTCTTCTTCTCTCAAATGCTCTGTGAATTCTCCAAGGATTAATCTCCATTCATGGAGTTAACATGGTATCAGAGCCCACGATCCTAAAGGATTAAACAACAAGTAGCTAAGCAAAAGGTGCTCAGATTCACCACTGCTCAAAGGTGAATTGAAAGAAAACATCAACAGTAAAGCTCAACAACAATGGCAAATGGAAGTGCATATGAGGAGACAAGCACTGGAAATGGAAATGAAACTTCAACTCAAGTTGCATTTCCAGTAATTGATCACAATCATCCGTTATTTCTTCAACACACTGATACTCCAGGTAGTTCTCTGATCTCTCTGCAGTTAACTGGTTCAGAAAACTATGCTTTGTGGAGTAGGTCGTTTAGGATTGGATTGGTAGGGAAAAGCAAGCTAGGCTTTGTAGATGGGCGATTTCCTAAGTCCATGTTTGAACCAATTCTGTTTGATCATGGGAAAAGTGTAATGCTGTAGTATTAAGCTGGATTATGAATGCTGTACGACCAGGACTCCTAAGCTCTGTAGTGTATGCTTCAGCTGCACGAAAAATGTGGCTAGATCTGAGAGAGAGGTTTGATACAGTAAATGGATCTAGGATTTTTCAATTGCATAGAGAGATTCACACACTTGTGCAGGGAACTATGTCTATTGCTGATTATCATTCTAGGCTAAGAGATCTGTGGGACGAGTACGATGCTCTTATGCCTTGTCCTAGTTGTCCCTGTCCAGAGTCGAAGAAATTTGGTGAACACTGTAACTATCAAAGACTCTTACAGTTCCTTATGGGACTAACTGAGTCCTACTCAACTCCTAGAAGTCAGATTCTCATGATGAGTCCAATGCCAACACTTAACAAGGCTTATGCCCTTATTATTGACCAAGAGAGTCAGAGAAATCTAGCCAGCTCTGCTTCTAATAGCTCAGGGGTGATAGAAGGAACAACAATGTATACTCATAGAAGCAACACCTACAGTGGTGGAACAATTACATCTAAAAACTCCTTTCCAAGTGGAGCAGGTGGTTCATATTCAGGAGGATCTGGTGGTGGATATAGCAGTGGTGTCAGCAGATATTATAACTACTCACAAAGTCTGGAGGAGACAAGGTAGGAGAGTTCTCTGCAAACATTGCAACTGTTGCAAATGCAGGTAGCTCTCTTACAGCTTTATCTTGTAGTAGTAGGTGTAGCAGTAAATGGATTATTGATACAGAAGCCTCTCATCATATTACATCTAACATGGACCTTGTTGACAAAGCAACGAAGACACATTCTCATACAGATAATAAAGTACACCTACCAAATGGAAAAAATGCATCAGTATCTCATGTTGGAAGGTCTTATGTATTCACAAACAACTCCATATCTAATGTTCTCTTTATCCCTGAGTTCAAATGCAACTTGTTGTCAGTTTCAAAACTCACCAAAGAATTACATTGTATGGTAGCATTCTTTCCTGATATTTGCATTTTCCAGGACCTCTCAACTGGTCAGGTGAAGGGGATTGGTAAAGAAGAGCATGGCCTTTACATCCTTCATGAAGAATCAAGTCACAAGTCTAGTTCACATCAGTTAGTTCACACTACTAGTGTATCTCCTGTATCTGATCAGTCTGTTTCTAGTGATGTTTGGCATAAGAGATTAGGACATGCTCCGATTGATGTAATAAGGAGGCATGAGTCTCTCAAATCCCTAAACTTCACAGATTGTTCTCATTGCACTGTGTGCCCTGTAGCTAAACAATATAAACTTTCATTCCCTTTAAGTGTTCATAACACTACTGCTGTAGTTGAATTGATTCATTGTGATCTGTGGGGACCTTATAAAGTTCCTACTCACAATGGAAAGAAGTATTTTGTTACTATTGTAGATGACTTCAGCAGATATACATGGGTTTTTTTGATTGCTTCAAAAGCTGATTCAATAGTTGTTCTACAAAATTTTCTTACAAGAGTTCAAAACTTATTTTCCACAAGTGTTAAAACATTCAGGTCTGATAATGGTTGTGAGTTCCTCAGCACTGCGTTTCAAACTCTATTGAGTAACATGGGCATTCTACATCAGACTACTTGTGTGTATACCCCACAGCAAAATGGGGTTGATGAAAGAAAGCACAGAACCATCCTTGATATGGCCAGAGCTTTACGGTTTCAAGCTTCTATACCTTTGAGATTCTAGGGGGAATGTGTTCTCACTGCTGTCTATATTTTAAACAGAATCCCTACAAAATTACTAGGCTACAAATCATCTTTTGAAAAGTTGTACAGGCATCCTCCAGACTTGGCTCATCTCAAGGTGTTTGGGTGTTTGTGTTATGCTGCAAGTCCTCAGAAACCTGATAAGTTTTCTGCAAGAGCTGTTCCTATTGTGTTTATGGGATACTCCTCCACACAAAAAGGCTATATTCTTTATGATATTCATGCTAAAATGTTCTCTGTAAATAGGCATGTAGTGTTTCAAGACGATTTGTTTCCTTACAGACCTCTCCAAGCCTCACCTCATGCTATGTTTCCAATTATGGACTATGTCTCTCCTGTCCCACCTCCAGTGGTTTCATCTCCACCTTCTTCCTCTGTTGATGGTGCTAGATCAGCCTCACCTGCGACTTCTGGTGTGCTCCCTCCAGTTACTGAGGTGCTTCCTCCAGCTCCTGAGGTGCTTCCTCCAACTCCTGAGGTGCTTCCCAGAAGGTCATCAAGGTCCACCAAGCCCCCTCTATGGCTGCAGGACTTTGTTTCTAAGCCTAAGTCTCATGCATGTTCTTATTCACTAGCAGATCACCTGTCATACAATCACTTGTCTTCGACATATAGAATGGCCTTGAGTGCTTACTCAGCTGTTTCTGAACCTAGTTCATTTAAGGATGCTGCTACTGATCCTAAATGGAGACAGGCTATGCAAGCAGAGATTGATGCTCTGGACAGCAATCAGACTTGGAGCATAGTGGATCTACCACCTGGCAAGAGGCCTATTAGCTACAAATGGATATATAAAATTAAGTACTTAGCTTCTGGGGAGGTTGAAAGGTACAAGGCCAGACTTGTGGCTCGAGGTTTTAGTCAACAAGAATGGCTTGATTATGGTGAGACTTTTAGTCCTGTGGCGAAGATGGTGACTGTCCGATCTGTCGTTGCTTTGGCTGCTTCCAAATGATGGTTTATATATCAGATAGATGTCCACAATGCTTTCTTAAATGGTGATTTGCATGAAGAGGTCTACATGGACATTCCCTGTGGTTTTGCTAGACAAGGGGAGATTCACAAGGTCTGCAAACTCCACAAGTCATTGTATGGCTTGAAACAAGCACCTCGACAATGGAACATGAAGTTAACTGAGGCACTAGTCCAGATGGGGTTCAAACAAAGTCATTATGACTACTCTCTATTCACAAAGCAAAGTGGGGATGAAATTGTGGTGATATTGGTGTATGTAGATGATATTCTAGTCACTGGAAGCAACCACCAACTCCTATGTAATACAAGACAGGAACTTCAAAAGAAGTTCAAAATGAAGGACCTAAGGGAATTAAAATTCTTCTTAGGCATTGAGTTTTCTAGATCAGACAAGGGCATCCTAATGACACAGAGGAAATATGCTTTGGAACTGTTGTCTGAAACTGGACTAGGAGGAGCAAAGCCAGTTCATACACCTTTGGAGCTGAACAAAAGACTCACATCATTTCAATATGATGAGCAGGTGAATGGTTCAAGTCCTGACCATGATAAACCACTTGCTAATCCTGAAATGTATCAAAAGTTGGTAGGAAAGCTTCTCTATCTAACTATGACTAGGCCGGATCTTTTCTTTTACTGCACAAGTTCTTAGCCAGTTCATGCATTGTCCTAAAGAGTCACATATGGAGGCAGCATTAAGAGCAGTAAAATACATCAAAGAAACACCTGGTCTAGGATTACTAATGCCAGCAGAACAAACTACACAACTAACAGCTTACTGCGACTCTGACTAGGGGGCATGTCTTGAAACAAGAAAATCAGTTACAGGGTATTTAGTGAAGTTTGGAGGACGATTAATATCGTGGAAGTCTAAGAAGCAAGGGATTGTGTCAAGAAGCTCAGCTGAGGCAGAGTTCAGGAGCATGGCCACATGTGCAGCTGAAATAACCTGGTTGTTAGGCTTATACAAAGAGTTGAGAGTCAATATAACAGTACCAGTAAAAATGGTATGTGATAGCAAAGCAGCAATACAAATAGCAGTTAATCCTATCTTCCATGAGCGTACAAAACACATAGACATAGACTCTCATTTTGTAAGAGAAAGAATTTGTCAAGGAGTACTGAAGACAGAATATATTAACACCAAGAATCAACTTGCTGATCTACTCACAAAGAGTCTTGGACAAGGACAACACCATCTACTACTAAGCAATCTTGGAATGAAAAATATATTTCAACCATAAGCTTGAGGGGGAGTGTTAGCAAATGCAGAAATAACAAAGCTTGTTAGTTAGAAGATTCCAAGAGTTAGTTACTAGCTGATGACATGGCAATAGTTAGTTACAAAGTTTGTTAGAGATATTTTGTATTCTTTCATCGTAAGAGTAGTATATATAAGCATGTAAGTACAGATTCACTGAATCAAGACATTAATACAATCTTCTTCCTTCTTCTTCTCTCAAATGCTCTGTGAATTCTCCAAGGATTAATCTCCATTCATGGAGTTAACATTAAACTTAAAGGAATTCTACTCCCGTGTGATTGCAAACTTGTGTTTCACGAAAGCAAGGTTTGCACTTTCTATCATATAGACAAGTGATGATGAAAAAAATGATGCTTTACATTTGTTTTGGGCCAACCCTACTTTGATTTTCTTTGTTATAATTATTTGTTTTTTTAATATTTGACAGGTGATACAAAATATCCTGATTCTTATGTTAGTATGTAGTGTACATGCCATCTTTTAGAGCTCTTCTACTATGGTTGGTTATTGTTAAGACTGGTGTTATTTACTTGTATTGTTAGTAAGACAAAAGAAAAATCGTGGTGTGGCGTGGTGTTTTAATCTCGTGCTTATTATGAGAATGTAATGATGTTTTTGTGTATTGATAAACATATGAAAATAGTGTTGTGATGGTGTGATTCTTGTTATGTTTGATGATGAATGTCTCATTTTTTAGTGTAACGTATTGTTGAGAAAATCTTAGGATCTGAGTTGTTTCACTTTAATCTAAGGAGGCAGCGGAGGTTTGAATTCTCCTGAGGGTAGGTTACTATTAATGGAAGTTGATCACAATATGAATTCTTTAGAGTTGGTCCCTGAGATTGCACCCAAATCTCTGTTACGCATCCAGGTATTTCATTTGTGTTTTTCAAGCTACTACATTCTCTTGTCCATGAATCAAGTAAGATTTTCATTTGGGCATCCTCTTTGTACAAGACATATTTTGTTAGAGGGAAAAGGCAAAAATTCACCCCCAAACTTGTCTCAAAAAGTCAGTTACACACTTAAAACTAATATAGTGACCTATTACACACCTCTGCTACTAAATAGTGAATATTTTTACCCCCTAATACGTGTAGCACCACTCTCACAATGGGAGGTGTATCACACTTGCGCCACATCAATGCCATGTCACTGCCACATCAGATGCCACTACTAAAAAACTGCCAAAAAGAGACGGACTACATCGCTTTTTTGGCCAAAAGCGATCAATCAATCTCGTTGCTTTTTGGCTCGACGCTTTTCCAAAAGTGACGCACTGCGTTGCTTTTGATTATTTTTTTTGAAAATATTTTTTTTTGAAGAATGCGACGCCATCCGTCACTTTAATTAATTTTTAATTTTTTTAGAATCTTGAAAAGCGACGGACAATGAGACGCCGTCCATCGCTTTTTTGGAAATCAAATTTGAAAAATTCAAAAAAGCGACAAACTAAAGGACCCTATCCGTCGCTTTCTGGGTTTTTTTTAAAATAAAATTAAAAAAAGCGACGGACTAAAGTACCCTGTCCGTCGCTTTTCTGAGTTTTTTTAAAAATAAAATCTAGAAAAGCGACGGACAAAACCACTCTGTCCGTCACTTTTTCTGCAATTATTTTGACAGCAGAAACTGGCCTACCCACTTGCAAGCAATTCAATTCAATTCAGCCCCAATCAAACACAAAACATTATAAAGAAGCTACACAAAATATAAAACAACAAACTTAAATTAACATTCAAAAATATCTAAATAACAATTTAAAGAGTTATAAAGTCTTTCAAAATTCGTTTCAAAATTACAAATAGTTCATAAAGACTATATTTTATCAAGATATCTAAAGTTCAACCTAATAATTAGTTCATAAATTCTATAAATCAAGATTCCTAAAGTTCACTATCAAAAGTTTAAAATCCTACAATAATTCAAGATTTCTAAAGTTCACAACCTAAAGTTCTAAAATCCTAAAATAATTCAAGATTTCTAAGTTTATAACCTAAAGTTCTAAAATCCCACAATAATTCAAGTTCTCTAAAGTTCACAACTTAAAGTTCTAAAATCCTACAAA
>NW_006239092.1:302824-311672 GCF_000226075.1 Solanum tuberosum | reverse complement strand
TTACAATCTTATAAAGTTCTAAAATCCTACAAATATTCAAGTTCTCTAAAGTTCACAACTTTAAGTTCTAAAATCCTACAATAATTCAAGTTCTCTATTAGTTACTTATGTATTTTCCCAAAATCCTATAATAATTCAAGATTTCTAACGTTCAAAACCTTATAAAGTTCTAAAATCCTACAAAAATTCAAGTTCTCTAAAGTTCACAACTTTAAGTTCTAAAATCCAACAATAATTCAAAATTTCTAAAGTTCACAACCTAAAGTTCTAAAATCCTACAATAATTCAAGATTTCTAAAAGTTCTACAACCTAATTAAAAGTTCTAAAATCCTACAAAAATTCAAGTTCTACTTAAATTCAAGAAGTCATATCCAATTTCTAAAATTAGTTATATATAAACTTCAAATCCAAGAATTAATTAGTTATATTCAAGTTCCAAGTTCAAGTTCAACTTCAAGTTCTAAATTCAAGTTCATATCTAGTTATATATAAACTTCTAATCCAACAATTAGTTATATATTCAAGTTCTAATTCAAAAAAAATATCCAATTTCTAAAATTAGTGATATATAAACTTCTTATCCAACAATTAGTTATATATTCAAGTTCTAATTCAAAAAACCTCATCGATCAATATATATTCATGTCATTCAAACATTCATCACTATATAGTCATGACATTCAAACATTCATCATATACACTTCAATTACTAATTTCTAACTTCAAAGTAACACTTTACTAACTAACAATATATCAATCAAATTTTAAAAAAAATCTCAATTCACAATCAAATTACATATTCTCAAGTTCAAACTAGTCCTGAAATATAAAAAAAACCTAATTCATTCACTAATTACAATACCCAATTTTAAAATGCCTAATTTAAAAGAAAACCCTAAAATAAAAAATCTCCAATTCTCTACCTAACTAACAATAATCAAATCAAATTAACAATAACACAACCCAACAAACTAAAACAATAATATACTAACTAACAATCAACTATAATCACTAGAATTAAAAAAAAAAACCTAAAATTAAACACCAACCTTAATAAAGAGGAGAGGTAGCGATGGGCGGTGACGGACGGCGACTAGCGGCGACGGCGGCGGTGGAGGGAAATCGATAGAGAGAAGGGAGAGAATAAAAGTGAAGAGAGAAGAAGAGAGAAGAGAGAAGAAAATAAGGAAATCCCGATCAGGGTCAAAGATATTTTAAGAAAAGCGATGGACAACGTCTCTTTGTCCGTCGCTTTTAAAAAAATATTTGACCAAAAAAGCGACGGACTAAGAGACGCTGTCCGTCGCTTTTCTTAAATGTTTGACCTGTCATCCGTCGCTTTTCTGTCCGTCGTTTTTGAGCAGTTTTTTAGTAGTGTACAATGTCAAATTTTGACTAAAATTCTCCATATCATTCAATTGTTTCTTTTTCAATGGACACCACCATGAAACCACTACCATTGCCTCCATATTACTACCAAATCTATATATTTCACCATGAAAATCAAAATAGTCACCATAAATTTCACCACCTACGATCAAATCTACCATCGAAATCATACTATCACCATTATCCCCACAAAAATTAGAAAGATCCACAACAAAATTTGACACTCATAAACAAACTCATCACCAAAATTACATCATCACCATCAAAAAGGTACAAACCCACCACCAACTATCACTACCACCATTGTCAATATCAATTTTTTCTTCTTCACCACCTTCAATTCTCGCTTCTTTGTCACCCCATGTCAACAAATCCATCATTATATTTTATTTTTTAAACTTAATCACCAATTTTATCAACCACCAACAAAGTTGAAGAAAAAAAGTCAAATATAATGAAAATGGTGAAATCAAATAAGCATTATAATAGGATATGATGGGGGGGGGGGGGAGGATTTTGGTGGAGGTATAGTGGGGTGAATGAAAATTGGGTATGAAAAATTGATTTAAAAAAATAAAGAAGAAGAAGAAGATGGTTGCCTGTGAAGAAGAAGAAGAAGAAGAAGAGGCGTTGGGTGGGGGGTGGAGGGTGATAGTAAAAAGAAGATTTTAATTTATTATTTTACTTTATTTACTGGCAAACGATTTTTTTAAAAAAAAAATTCCACGTCACTTTTAGGGGATAAAAAATTTATTTTTAAATAGTAAAGGTGTGTAATAGATCGTCATGATAGTTTAAGTGTGTAACTGACTTTTCGAGACAAGTTCAAGGGTGAATTTATGCCTTTTCCCTTTGTTAGAAGAAGAATGTGTTTGATGTTACATGAAAGACAAATATGTTTATCCGGTGATCTGTCTTAGTGTTTAAGTCATTGTGGTGACATAGTTATCTAGTACGTGTATTGGTGGGAAATAGTAGGAACTCGTGAATTTAGTGGAGATGCATAAATTGATCCTGACGCTACAATTATATATTAAAAGAAACTCTCTAATGCACATTGGAAAAATTGGATTAATCAGTTTTTCTATAACCTCCATCAATCATTAGGTTCAATCCATTCTAAAAATAGCTTAACTAATGATGAGGACGAATTATGATTTCATGGGTTGATTTTGCCGCCTCTAAATACATTTACTTGATGAAAATTTAAAAAATGCTTAATTATTGATTTCCTTTTAATGCCTTCAGACGTTATATTTGACACCTTTTTATAAGCATGCATTATTTAGTTTTTATAATTATGTAATTATCTTGAATGTTAATCATTTTCTTATTTTTCGATTTTTTGGAAGGGACAAACAAAAAATCTTGTTGTTTCTTCAATAATTTGATCAAAAGTAGGTAGTTCGCGTTTTCACAAATATGCATATTTTATCTAGTCTCTATCCTTCAAACATATTATTTAATATTATTTATTTAATTTTAGAATTATATATTCAAGTATTCAAGCGAGCTTTGAAACTAGTATAGAAGACAAACTAGTATCAGTAAAAATTTGCATTGGTATTTGTATCTTTTTAAAAAATGTCATTTGTATTTCGGAAAGTTATCATTATAACCATTTTAATGTTGGAGTTGTATTCATATGATATAATGTGTGTTTCTATTCATATTTTTTCAGGTGTCATTGTATTTGTATTTTAAAGTCAATATTTATATTTATATCACTGACAAGGATATGTGTCATTGAAAGTTAGCATTTGTATTTGTATCTTTGAAAAGTTACCATTCGTTTGAAAAGTTATCATCAAGATCATTTTAATATTTTATTTGTATTCATCTGACCCCACGTGTGATTGTATTTGTATTTTCAAAATTAGCAATTATATTTGTATCACTGACAAGAATTTGTACCAATGGAAGGTACAATTTGTATTATTGAAAGTTATCAATGAAATATTTATTCGAATAAATACATATATGATATGTATTTATATTCATGTCGATAGTGCCTTGACAATCATTTCATTTTGTATTTTCAGATGCACATTGCTACCTTCAACCTTGTATTCTAGAATATATAATTTGTTTTAAAGAGTGATTTTAGCTCAATTATCATATTTAAAAAGATCACTAAAAGATTTTGATATTTTAAGATGAGATTTATGCTCAATTACCATATTTGAAAAGATTGCATCGAGTGATTTGCTCAAATAAGTTATTTTATATTCGTATTTTTAAATCATATTCACCGAAAAATATAATTGATACATTATATAACAAACTCAAACAATAGATACAAACTGTAAATAAAGAAATTGTTGCTAAGGAGACCTAGTAACAACCAAATGTTAGTTGTATATGAAAATTTCTAATATAAGCAATTTGTGAATCTGACTGATTCCATAATTTAGTTCTGGTATTTTTTCTTGAATCCACCGACTTTTTAGTTCACATAGGTCCACTGACCAGATTCATGGGCCCTAAAAGAGATAAGCCTGTTGGATTTTGGGCTAATCTTTGTCCATTAACCATGGACCGACTTTTAACAGTAGGCAAAATATATTGGGAGACTACTTAAATATACTATTAAAAAAAATATTTACCATTTATAGCGAAAATATTATTTTTCACTTGATCACTTTTAATATATTTATAATAAATATATTACTTTTAATATATTTATAATACAGTTTTAATACATATTACAAATAACAGTTTATTATTCACATATAATACAAGTTTTATTGATAGATAATACATTTATCACACATTTTAATACACTTATAATACAATGTGTCAATTTTCTTACCAAAACAAGCAATAATATATTTAAAAAAACAATTATAATACATATATATTGCATACATAATTCATTTTTAATAATATGACAGATTTAACATAGTATTGCTATGAATTGGTATAAATGGTAATAAATAAAAATAATCGCTAAAATCAGTAATTATTTATTAAAAAATACTCATCCAAATAATTTTTCCAAAAATATATTTACATTCACAAATCAAATTTTGTGTATATTATATATCAATTGGTTATTTTTTTGCGTGACAGTTAAAAAATTCGTAATTTATTTTCCAACCTAAATTACGAGTACGAAGAAGTTATATTTATTGAAACCACCAACTTAATAAAGAAGAAAAAAATGATAAATAATGTTTGGACACCAAATTGCACATTTTATTCCAGGAAGCTTCGTATGGTCTTGACCAAACTAATTAAATTAAATTTAAATATATGAATAAAAATAAAATTGACTTCTTCTGGTCGTTGGAGACATTTTTGAACAATTTGATTTTTCTTTATATGTAGAAAAGTCTTGTTGGTAAGTGTTAAAGTCCAATCAAGTATTAATTCATTCATATACAGTTCCATTGAACTCACGAATACAATGTATCATTATATATTAATAATAAAAATATAGTTATAAATCATAATAGAGATATATAATAATTTTTAATTCGCTTTCAGAAATATATTTGATTATTTACAAAAATAATTTTCTCTTTTTATGTAAGGGCGACCTGAAAGAATTTTCAAATCCTTCTCTTGAATCATATAATAAAATGAACCAATACTTATTCTTTGTAGATTTGGAAGATCAGTAAATATATAAAGATACAAAATACAATATTTGTCGACAAAGAATGAGTTAATTTTATTTGTAAAATAAATCTTTATTGTAATGGAATTTAGATACTTCATTGTTGAAAACATATTTTATTCAAACATCTTAAGATATTGTCTAATACATTTATTTACTAAAAAAAAAGGTGCAATATCTTATAGATAGGAAGGGGATTCACAGAGATTAAACCTATTGTTGATAAAATACTTTTCATTTTCTGAAAAAATTATACTATATCAAAATCATGAAAAATACCATGAAGTACAAATATGTTAAATTGATTGAAGTACAGCGAGGCATCAAATGACACATATTCTTTCTTTAATATTCATCACTCTAAAAAATTCACACTTTTTTGAGACAAGAGGAGTAATATACATCATTTGAAATTACACAAGAAGTATCATAACTATAATAATAAACACTTTAAAAAAAATTATTGACTCTCAAAATACTATCGATATTGCGTAAATTGAGACAAGAAGACGAAGGCTACTCTTCTGATGACTATATTGTGACCTTTGCTGGCGGTCGCAAAATGAGCCACGAACATCGGAAAGAGTATATAAGGCAGATACACAAGAGCGATGTAAGTTACTGACATTGTTGCATTGGTTTCTCTACTTTTATTTTGATTTTCCTCCTTTTTGTAATTAGGGTTTTGATATCACTCTGGATTTGGAATTGAATGCTCAACTTGGAGAAAAAGGGTCAATAACGAAGGGAGAACTCGTCCCTAAAAGTAAAAAACTAGTCCCGAAAGGGAAATAGCGACCTGAAAATCTGGTCTCCACCCCGTCTCTATAGGTAATTAAGGACGGGATGAGACACCTGGTCCTTAAGAGTTTCTACGCCCAAAAAATTGTTTTAGGGATCGGATTTCTAGTCCTTACTAGAAAAGGGCTGGTCCTTAAAAATTTTCCAGAGACTATATCTACTGGTCCTATTATATAAGATCAACTGGTGCTTCATAATTTTTTAACGTGAAAATTTCATATATGACATATATTAGACTAATATTTTCAAGTTATAGCAGTAGAATTAAACTTTCAAGTTGTAACAATAAAAAATTCAGGTTGTAACAGTTTCTTAAAAAAAAAGCTTTTTTAAAAAAATTGTAAAAATTTGTTTTGAAAAAAATAAAAAAATAAAAAAATTCGTTTCTGAAAAAAAAAAGAAGGTAAAAAAACGGAAATAAGTGTGTTAATTAAATTTGAATTGATTGAAGACAATTACTAATTAGCATAAATTAAGGAAATTCAAACTAATTAAGAATATTTAGTTTCCTTATTTCACTCTAATTTGTTAAAATTAATTAAAAATTCTGATTTCATCCATTTTCTTCCACGTTTCTCTCTCTTCGATTTTTTCCAGAAATCTTGTCACTCTCATCTAATTCCTATTAGTTTTTAGTCAATAATCTTTATTTTCTAGATGGCTTGTTATTAGTATTAATAAAACATGGTGGTAGATGGGATCCTTCAGGTTAGTGTTCTTTGCGATTTTTTATTTGCATTGTAATACAAACCAAACGTTACAAAAAAATTATGAACAGTGATTCTAGGAAAAAAAATATTCTGATTTTGTTTGTGAATAATAGTTTTAATTATGGCGTTTTTGGTATGTATATTCACTTTTGAAATTACATAAAATTTGTTTGAAATTGGTATGAACATTCATTTTTTTTGTATGTTTCTGGTAAAAAAATTACATAAAATTTATTTGAATTTTGGTATATTGGTTATACCATGTTGGTACGATTTTAGAATTATATTTGAATGAATTTCGTATACTATTTGTCTAATAAATGACAATTAATAGTTAAAAGTGGTATTATTTTGGTATTATAGTGGCATGATTCTGATGTGAAAAAGTGACAATTTATGTCATGAAATAGGTATAATTTTGGCATGAAAAATGTGCAGAATAATTATATGAAATTGGTATACTGATTTCAGATTTTTTGTTGTATATAATAATTTGAATTATGGCGTTTTTTTAAAAATGTATAATGTTATATTTTGGTATGAACATTGAATTTATTCATTATTTGTCTGACGCATTTTTTTTGGTATATTTTTGGTTAAAAAAATAGATAATTTTTCTTTATGAAATTTGTATACTGATATAACATATGTATTTTTACTTTTGTATGAAATTTGTATACTGATATAACATATGTATTTTTACTTTTGTATGAAATTTGTATACTGATATAACATATGTATTTTTACTTTTGTATGAAATTTGTATACTGATATAACATATGTATTTTTACTTTTGTATGAAATTTGTATACTGATATAACATATGTATTTTTACTTTTGTATGAAATTTGTATACTGATATAACATATGTATTTTTACTTTTGTATGAAATTTGTATACTGATATAACATATGTATTTTTACTTTTGTATGAAATTTGTATACTGATATAACATATGTATTTTTACTTTTGTATGAAATTTGTATACTGATATAACATATGTATTTTTACTTTTGTATGAAATTTGTATACTGATATAACATATGTATTTTTACTTTTGTATGAATTTTGTAAGCATAAAAATGGTATGAAATTTGTATATTGATATAACATATGTATAAAAGTTATTTGTAATATTGACACAATAATTTATGATGAAACAGAAAAATATGCAATTCAAAAAGTGTCGGAGCAGAAATTATTGTCGCCTGGTTCAAAAAGAACTGTAGGGAGACCACAACTTGTAAATGGTTTGCTGATGAGAAATTCAAGACGTCTAAGATTACGTGCGGTACATGTTGTCGGGAGGAACACAATAGGAAGACATGTTCAAATTACCCTTCTGAAAAAAAGACATAATTTTTTTTTTTGTATTTGGTTGTTTTATTGTGGCAAACTCATGTTTTTGATTTATTTTGTCTCTTAAGTTAATGAATTATAATTTCAGAATATTTATTATGTGTGCTAGTTAATCATATGTGTATTCAGTGTTTTTCAAATATATACTCAAAAAATAGGTAATGTTTGTATGCGATTGATATTGACTGGAAAAATTAAGTCAAATCTTAGTATGAAATTGGTATACATTTGGTATCCAACTGACGTCCCAATGGTAAAATTGAAAAACAACAACATGCAATTGAGATTTCAACTGAAATAGCCAACGTAAAACTAGTTAATATTGTATCCAATTTGTATAAGTTTAGTATTGAATTGATATCCCATTGGAAAATTGAAAAATCAACATGTGGTTGAGATTTCAATCAAATTAGAAAACCTAAACAAGCTAATGTTGTATTCAATTGGTATCCAATAGATATCCCACTTGAAAATGAAAAAAAAAACAAAATTTAACTGATATTTCAACCAAATTAGACAATCTAAAACAAGTTAATGTTTTATCCAATTTATATACACTTGGTATCCAACTTGAAATTTTAGAACAAAGACAAAAAATAAAAATGTATGAAATTGATATCCAACGGGTATAAATCTAGGAGGAATAAATCTGATTGTAAAACAATGCATATTATATATTGTTGTCAGAAATTGTAGCAAAAGAAATATACATCACCCAAAAATCAAAACATGTAATTAAAAATCTAAACAATAATAATTAATACAAGTTCTATATTCCTCTCTCTTCAATTTATATTCCGTATTCAAGTGTGATTTTTTTAATCATATTTAAGCTAAAACTTAAGAAATCCTTATTAAAGATTTTATGATCTCATATTATCTATATATATCAACAAATTTCAGAATTAAATATACTTATTTCACCAACAAAATAGTATTTTAGATATAGAAAAACACACCAAAAAC
>NW_006239092.1:293693-302751 GCF_000226075.1 Solanum tuberosum | reverse complement strand
AGAGAGAAAATTACATGTTAAAATATACGGTGATAATTTTTTTTTTAAGAAAAAATTAATGGCCCCAATAGTCATTAATATTATTTCTCTCACCTATTAATTATATAAAAGGAACTGCAATCAATATAATTAAATAATTAATAATATAAAAAGATTAATCATTTAATAAAGTAAATTTTAATTGATTTTTAAATAAAGTTAAATTTAATTGATATGTTATAACCCGTAATTAAACTGTTATAAGTAAGAATTTTTTAAGAGTAGGTTTAAAATTCGTAATATTGTCTCTTAAATGTGTATATGGTGGGCTTTTTAGGACCAGTAGGTTGTGGTCCTTATATATAAAATTTGATTTTCTATATTTGATATTATAATACATATTTTAATAGCAATAATCAAATGCATATATATAAAATCATCATAATCTGGTTTTATACATATATGAATATAAATACAGACTACAATACATGAAACACGTGATTGTTTACACAAAAAGTTCATAAAAAATAAACAAACATCGTATTAGCAAATACTCCCTTCATTTCACAAAGAATGACCTCCTTTCCTTTTTAGTTAGTTTCAAAAAAATGACCTCTTTCCTTTTTTGGTAACATTTTACTTTTTGCTTTCCACGTGACATGTTTAAGACCACAAGATTAAGGGCAATTTTGTACATTTGACATAACTTTAATTTAGGATCATAAGATTCAAAAGTCTTCTTTAATTTCTTAAATTTCGTGCCAAGTCAAACCAGACCAATCTTTTTGAAACGGAGGGAGTATATAAATGTAAAAGTCCTATTGGCCTATCAAGCTTCCTGTGCTTTTTAGAACTAGCTAGCTGTTCCCTTATCTAAAAAGTGTCGAGTCCAACATCTATTTCGAGCAACTCCGGGTCTAGTTTTTGTAAAGCCATAGAGGAGAGATGAACGTCACGCAGATTCCAACCTTCTAGTAGTGGCGTGAAACCCATATATGCCTAGTGTAGCAATTGCAAAACTCCAGCCAGATCATGAAGGCGTTGTGTATACACTTATCTTCATTGCAAGGTGAGTAGTGTGTTGTTGAAACCAACACCTGCAATGGCGGAGACTGAACAAGGAAATATGCAGAAGAATACATTGATTTTCAATGATCAACTTCTTGTTGAAGTGTATTGTAACATTTTGAAGCTAAGATCCGAAAATTAATCCGAGAGAGCTCCTGGTGCACTAGATTTCCTCATTCCTTGGTACTAATCCCAAATTGACAACAATTTTAACAAGAGTGATATCCTAATGGTCCATTTAAATAATGTTGATCCAAGGACTTGCTAAGAATTGTGTGATAAGTGTTCCACGAAGAGAGTAGAACTTCTTGCGAAAACAAAGGTCTCAAATTTTCAAGCAAGTGCACTGGCAGATTAAGCAAGTTCATGCAGTAACTCTTGTTGCTCCAAAGTACAACAAGACTGCACAAAGACAAAATTAGCATGCCAGTCTTAGTAGGATTAATTCCTACCATCCCCTACTTCATGAGGTTGCAAATAGTACATTGCAAAAGTAACATACCTGAACAGTCGTCTGGATGTCAACCTCAAGAAACGACATAAGCCGATGACCAGTGACCCTATTGTCTTGTGAACATCAGAGAAGAGAGATCAGAATGATGAAAAGATGGGGTAAAGAAAATTTTTAGGAACCAGAAACACGAGTATGCTTCATTTGGAACATCACTTCTTAAATAACAATCAGGAAAAACACAACATTCATAGTTTTCCATATTCAGTGAAACTACTTCTTTCTATGAACCAACATTGCAATTAGAGATTATGGTAGGTTATTATACCATAATAATCAGTAATTGGATGCCAGAAGTCCTTTTTAGGAAATAAAACACTTTTCAGTTCAAGTAATTATGGCTTAATTACCTTGTATGTATGATTGTTTTCTGACCGAGCACCACTACCTACCTGCCATTGTAAATATAAAAATTCTAATCAGGAAAATTGGCAAGATATTTTGAAGCACTTGTGTTGTGGCTTTTAAGGCAGCTTGGCTTACAATCTTTCCAGATTTGATGCCATTTTCCACCATTTCCCCAACCTTAACAACTTTGAGGAATGTCTTCCTGACGGCAGAGAGTAAGTAATGAAAGTAGTCAGGTTCTTGCGCTTGGAGAAAGACGTCGATCATCTCTGATTCTTTCATTGATGGCTTAACCCTAGCAGCATGTTCCCTCCACCTAACAGCATATTCATGAAAATTTTTAGTAATCTTTTTCCTCATGTTGGCAAGAGAAGAGCGGTCTGGCACGATGTCAATATTATATTGGAATTGTTGCACAAAACAGTGAGCCAAATCATCCCATGTATGCCAATTGGCAATATCCCGATCTATGAACCATTCAGATGCAATTCCCACCAGCCTTTCCCCAAAATAGGCCATGAGCTTTTCTTCTTTGCCCTCAGCACCCTTCAGTTGATTGCAATATTTCTTCAAATGAGCTATAGGGTCTTCATGACCATCGTATTTCTCAAACTTTGGGGTTTTAAAACCAGCAGGCAAATGGACGTGAGGGAACATGCACAAATCACTGAATGAGATGCCTTTGTGGCCTCCCAGACCCTGCATATCTCTTATACTTTATTCCAAACTCTTCATTTTCTGAGTCATTTCTTCATGTTCCTCGTTCTTAACAGTTTTATCAACTTGGACAGAGGAACTATATTGATGAGTGTGAGGATAAGATCTTGGAATTTTAAAAGCCTCTTTAGAGGTGTAGCCACGATTACGAGGAATTTTGGACGAAGGATCCTTGTTGGATTTGGGTACCATTGTTGGTTGTTGGACATTATTAGTCGGCTTAGTTGGCACGAAGAGTGGATTACTCATTATAGGTGTACTCAAAGGACGTACCGTAGAAGTTCCAGCTACGTTGGATGTGTTAGCGTAAGGGCCGAATCCAAGTGGATAAATCGGATCACCTATCGACACTTGGATAGGGGTGGTATATTTATATTTAGATAGTCACGGATTGAGGACGGTGGAGCTTGTCCACTCATCCAAGCTTGGTAGATCTTTGTCATTTGCTGTCTTAATATTATTATCTCTTCCATTGACACGGTTTGCTGTGAGACCATTTGGTTTTGAACCTCATCATTGTCTGGCTTATTCTCGTCTTTCTGAGTCATTTTCTTTTTCCCTTTTGACCTTGTATTGTAGGTATGTGGTGCCATCTTAACCACAAACCAACCACCTTTAAGCGAATATGTCTCTCTTTCTTTTTGAATAGAGTGGAAAACAGTTTAGTGTTAAGAAATTGTACACATTGCATCCACATATATACTTCTACTATGGGAGACCTTATGTTTCATCCCGACTTATCTAGGCGTTTTTCTCCTCTTTAGTTATTTTTGTTGAAAAGGTTTCGATCGAACCCATTGGGTTGCCTACGTATCATGTCGGTGCATGAATCAGATCTTTACGTATTTTGAGAATATACATTATTTTATTATTATTATTATTTTTAGATTCAGATATTACATTACAATTTATATATTTATGGGAAAAAGGTCTGATATACCCCTTAACTTTATCATTTGGAGCTGATATGCCCCTTGTTATCAAAGTGGCTCATATATACCCTTACCGTTATACAAATGGCTCATATATACCACAAAAAATTAGTTTTAAATTTATATTTTTGACTTTTAATTTTCTTAAAAATTATTGAGGGGTATATATGATTCTTCTAGCAAAATTCAAGGTATATTTTAATTTTTTTCATACATAAATTATTTTGTGACTTCATTGATTATAATTATTTGAGTTTCTTATTCTTATTTTATTTTTTCTTTCATTTCTTAGTGTAAAGAAAAAAATTAAAACTATTTTTTGTGGCTATATTCTAATTTAAAACTATTTTTTTGTTCTATATTGTAATTTAATTTTTGTATTTGAAGAAAAAAATTTGGTCATCTATAATAAGTTTTACAAGTGAAACATAAATAAATTTGACCATCAAAATAATAAATCTAAATTAGTCATTGAAACAAAAAAAGTCAAAAAAAAATGTTTAAGGAGGATTAAATATACTCATATGGGATTATATTTTTTTTGAAAAAAATAATAAAAAATTAAACTAAAATTAATTTTTTTTCATTTCCATTAGAGGAAAAGGGTATATGAGAGTCATTTGTGTATAAGTAGGGGTATATATGAGCCACTTTCATAACGAGGCGTATATCAGCTCTAAATGACAAAGTTTAAGAGTATATCAGACCTTTTTCCCTATATTTATTTATTTATATTAATAGGGGAAAAATGAAACAAGAAATAAGCATAACTCAAATTATCATTCCAATGTTTGAAACATAAATAGGAAAACGATAAAAATATCACCAAACGAATGTCAGTAACATAAATAGACACGACTAAAATAAAGTATAGAAACATAGAAGAAATAAAGTAGGACTCAAACTAAAAGGAAACGACACTAATGAAACATTTGTTTCAACCCTCCAATCCCAAAGATCTAATCGTCAAGCTTGCATCCCAATCTTCTCACTCACGAAGTTTGCTGTCTTAAACGACCTCCTACACTCTGATATATATCTTGCAATGAACTCGTAAGGTACTCAATAAATTCTAGTACTTCTGCCAGAAATTGTTCATGGTTTATCTCTTAGTAATCCAAACCCATTTGGGCAGCGCGATCAGCCAAACGATGGACCTTTGATCGAAGTGAATTGCAAGTCTGATTCCATCCTCGTATCTGTTGATCATGGGGGGCCACCATTTCTCTGGCACGTCTTCCTTGAGTCGAGACTAACTCTAGTTCCTCTCGAAGTCTTCCCCTTTCACGAATCCATTAAGGTTTCTCTTGATTAAAATCTGTCTGATTTTTCTGATCACCTGCCTTCAGTTGTTGTTGACGGGACATCGCAAGTTCCGCAATTTGTGATCCCCTAATTGTTGCCAGATTAACTTGTCCTTGGAGAAGGGTTTCTCTTTGAGTTGCCTTGGCTCTTTCCTCTTTGAATTCTACTTGTTGTTGGGTTAGAGCGGCTCTAGCGAGCTCTAATTCTGCTCTTAACGCCTGGTTTTCAGCAAGGTAATCGCACATAGACAACTCAACTTTCATGTTTATCTCAGCCTCATGGTCTATTGGTTCTTTTACATATCTTTTCGGCCTAACCTGTAACAGAAGTTGTTTTTCAAGCCAATTAGAGTATTCCGGGTGAGTTTCTTCTGTGTGTCGCTCTTTAACCATCGTTCCAATTCCCATGACTATACAACCATCCCAAATATTTTGGGCTAATCCTTCTGGAAAGGGGACGTCCGGCCCAACTTCGAACACAAAATCTCTTATATCCTCCGTAATAGGTAGAATTTGATGCCTACCCAACTAACGTAGAACCCACAGTGGTACGTATGGTTGCACACCCCTAATACCCATCAACAATAATAAAAAAAAAGGCAAGCACACGACATGTGTATGACTTCTTCCCAAAGGAACCAAGGATAATTCCAAGTGATCTTATCTTCCGTTAGCGAGCGAAAACACTCCACCCAAGCATTGACCCTTCTGGACACCTGTGTTTCTCCACCCTTTTGGCATGACTTGTAATGTAATCGCTCCGATCTTGACTGAACCTTGCCACTATAGGAGGTCGGTAAAGATGTTTCACTATCCATAGTTAAAGCAATATGTTGCATCCCTCGAAGAAACGTTTCCCTTTCTCGTAGATAGCTAAAGCGCAGTAGATATCAGCCAAAATAATAGGGATGATGGTATAATTCTCTTTCTCAATTAACATATTAACTACCCCTGCCAAACGGATGTTAATCTTCCCGCCTCTACTTGGAAAAACCATTAGTCCTACAAAAGCTACCATAAAAGCAAAACGTCTATGCTCTTCCCATGTTTCAAAACTTCCCTTATTGTTGAGTTTCCTTCCAAATCTCTTGAATCCGTCTCCTTTTCCATGCCTATCATACAAAAATTGTAATGAGATCCAAACTTTGTCTAGTGATTCCTCCTTGACTTTGCAAATATTCAAGTGTTGAAAAAAAAATGTTGATGGATATGCCCTTTGGGGCTACAAGCTTCTGACGGTGCAACCTCACTCCAAACCCAGTAAAACCGGCTATTTCCTCCAAGGTTGGGGTCAACTCAAAATTTGAGAAACGAAAAACATTGTTTGCAGAGTCCCAAAAGGGAAACAGTGCTTCGATCACATCCCTCTTAGGATCAACTTGCATGATTCAAGTCAAGAAACCTAAGTATTTGAATATTATGCCTTGTTGTAACTACCCCATGTCTTTCCACCATGTCCACAATTGCAAGGGAGTACAATCTACAACTTGGAGTGGTACGTTCGAATTTATTTTCCCCTTTTGACACTTTCTGCGTTCGAGATGAACCATGTTGTGCCTATGAAAAAAATGTCGGGTTAAGAAAAGTTCAAACTTCTGATACATAATTTATGGACCTCTTATATTTTACTTCTTTAAAGAAATAAAATAAAACAAAAATAAATAAATAATAATAAAAATAAAATAAATTATAATAAAATAAAATAAATGTGAAACACATATAAAAGAATATAAACACTTGTATAAAGTGAATGCATCATGAATGTTTGTCACTTGAACAATCAGACTTAGAGCACATGTGTGTAATAAATATCTCATTTGGTTGAAAATTTTGTTTTAACAAGATACATATATTCCCTTAAACAAGTGTTTATTCTAAGAGTCTAACTGCAAAACAATTTCTAGTTAATGCACATTTAAAATCACGGTTTAAATTTATTATTAGAAGAGACCATGATGAATTTTAATTGTTATTATTATAGATAGAACAGAGAACATATTCAAAAAAAATGATATACTTTTAACATGACTACAGTCAGCAAGTCAATATAGAGGGTGGTATGTATGGCTTAAGAATTTTTGTGTAAAATAAGGAGAAAAAATGAATAATTATTAGAAATTTCAATTCATTGGTAGACCTGTCTATATATTAAAATATACTTTTATTTTGAGATATAAATAGCTATATATATATAAGCTATTTTTATGCCAAACGTGCTCCAAATCTTCTTACCTTACATGGACAGGAGAATTTCAAGTTAAGATAAATAATTCGTAATGGTCAAACATTAGTGTCATTGAGAAGTTTTAGACTTGAAACGACTACTTTAGAGAGAAAACAAATTTGATTGGTTGAGTTATATTTTCTGTTTTTAGGCCCAAACTGACTACTTTAGATGGAAAAAAAAATATTTTTTTTTTAGACTCAAATCAAATATGTTAGCTAAGAAAAGAGCTTAATAGGGATATATCTATATATTTTTTACTATCTTAAATATAAAATTATCTTGCAAAAAGTTTCTATTATTTTTTATAAATGACACAAATCGGTCTCTTTATATATATGTTTCTATTATTTTTTATAAATGACGCAAATCGGTCTCTTTATATATATATATATATATCTATATATATATATAAAGTTTTTAATGTTTCATTTCAATTTTTTTTTATGAAAATGATAAAAATATATATAAATATTTAGGAATTTATTTTAGAGAGAACCTAAAGCCAGTCAACAGTCGAGGTCTTCCAACTGATATTTTACTAATAACACATACAATACATATGGTTAGCCAAGACGAAGGTCTCCTACGGACCTGACCCCAGTGTCGAGTCGACTAAGTTGAGATTCAAATAATGCAAATAAGCAGAACCTACATAGAGATAAGCATGTATATGTTCCAGTTTACTAGGTTCAAACCTAAAGGAGATAGGTTTCTAGACTAGCTTACCCGAGTGGACTCGAGCCAGGGAGGGGCAACTTATCAATAGCAGCGCTATTTCGACTTA
Organism: Solanum tuberosum; assembly: GCF_000226075.1. Lineage (NCBI taxonomy): Eukaryota > Viridiplantae > Streptophyta > Magnoliopsida > Solanales > Solanaceae > Solanum > Solanum tuberosum. The sequence continues at coordinate 294,881 of NW_006239092.1, read as the reverse complement.
ATTGCTGGTCCAACTCTGCCTAACATGGGTGACTAACATTCTTCACTGGGTGTCAAGACACTCCAGCTTTATCTCCATAGAAAGTAGGATGCATAACTTATCGATAGCAACGATTCTTTTTTTATGTTCTTTTGAGTTCATTAATATAGTTATATAGTGTTGTTCTTTTTCTTTTCTGTTTATTAAGATTTATATAAGTTATTAAAGAGCAAATTCATTTATTAAGCTAACATTAATCTTTTGTACTTTTATTGGAAGAGTATATATACCATGGCGGATGAACAAAATATGCCTGAAGAGGAGTTCAGTTTTAGCGATTCAAATATTATCTATTCATATGTTCGAGACCAAGGCCCTATGAGTAAGTATATCTATGAATATTCTATGTATAATTTCTAAAATAACATTATTTGATGGTTTTTTTTAAAAAAAATTTGTACAGATGTGTGCTATACATAGAGCTCTACCGAAGCCACGGCACCTCTATATGCAAGAGAGACGTCAGAACCACCAATTGAACTCTCTACTCAGCAACTTGTAGATCATGTTCCGATTGTTTACAAATATAAAGAAAAATGTAACAATAGAGATAAGGTCTGGTGTTATTTCGGCACTCACATAGACTGTTTGAAGTATGTCATGCATACTACTATGTGTCTAGAGAGTGACTATCCAAAAAGAGCATCTAGATGGGAAAAAGATATCATTGACCCAATTCTGAATAAGGTAGAAATATGTATATTTTATATAGTGTTTTCTTTTATTTTTAAAAGAAATGTTTAGCATCTATGAACTTTTGTTTCGAGATATAAATAACTATATATATTTATATATTTGATTATTTTAATTTTTTTGGTGATTGGAAACTATGAACAACTGAACGTCAGTGATGAAGAAAAAATTAACGACACACTGAAGTACCAGCCCTTGGTTGGTGCACTTCGATTCTTCCACAGCATTAAAGAGTTTAAGGGACAAGTATATATTCTTTATATATTAAACTAGTTAAGTTGATCGTGATATAATATATAGTATATTTTTTAAAAAATAGTTTATATCATCGACCAAATTCTTAATAAGGTAGAAATATGTATATTTTATATAGTGTTTTCTTTTATTTTTAAAAGAAATGTTTAGCATCTATGAACTTTTGTTTCGAGATATAAATAACTATATATATTTATATAT